>NC_133659.1:110111093-110411093 GCF_037893015.1 Macrotis lagotis
GATTGCCTTCTCATGGAGTGTTCCATTATTTTATTAGGTCTCCATATAAATTATTTATCTGAGAGAATGCTGACGCTGACCCACTCTGAGAAGTAATGTCTTCTGTGGGAACGGGAAATGCTGCTGGAGGGACTTGGGCCCCGAGTGGCTGCCAAAACATTGAAAATCAATTTTAATTCTTTTTTGTGAAGGTCTTTGAGAGCAAGGGTTTCTGAGATGAAGGCTGCTCTTTATAGTGGGTCTCTATCAAATCTATAAATTAGATTTCTGGGGGCAACTTTAGGGGAGGTGTCTTGGAGCACCACTGATGGTGTTGTTTGTTTATAAAAAGAATCTTAATAGCTTGACTGGGGTCAGAACATTGAAAGGTCACATCATTTTATCTTCAATGCTTTTCCCCTGGGGTGGGGTGGGGGAAGTCACCTTGCAACTGCATTCAGACAATAATTTGTTAGTGTATTTACCTTCTCCTTGTCATTTTGACTGAGTTTCATAGTCAGACTGTCTGCTCCAAAAGGTTTATAACAGTCTTTGAGGATTGTTCTGATTCTTTTACCCACAAACAAACACTTTAAGCCCTCCACTTTGGGTCCTTAGCCCCTAAAAATAAGTATGACTGCCCCTGCTACTGGCAAGAACTTAGAAATAAATCCAGATATAATCCTCTTTAAGAAAGCCTGTCACAGGAAAATAGAAACTTACAAGTAGACAATAATCACCTCCAAATTATGATCACTATGGTAGTGAGGTGTAATGGATAGAGCACTAATATCAAAGTCAGGAAAACCTAGGTTTAAAGCCCATCTCCAAAACATTCTGGCAATGGAACTCTAGACAAGTCACTTAGCTTTGTTTTGTTGGAGGCAGCTTCCTCAACAGGCGTTCCCTGAAGCATAGATTCAATCTTGGGTCTACACCAAAACAAAACAGCAACAACAACAAAAACAAGACCCCACTTAAATGCTTTTCAAGACTTCCAGAGCACTTTCCTCATATACACACAAAAGTGGCAAATACATAATGTAAGCATTATTGCCCCTATTTTATAGATGCATAGAATAGGGGTGATTTTCATATTATAAAAGTTTTTCCTTTGAAGAAAGGATTCCTTTTATTTGAAAGTCCCTTTGCCAATGTAGGCAACAACTTCAATAATTTAATGGAAATCACCATGAAGCAATTGGAAATGCATATTACAATGTAACAAACAATAAAACATTTCCCCTGATTTCTTTGCAGAGGTGGGAGAAAAGGTTCATGAGTATGGAACATTTCATATATTGCAGAATAGTTTTATGTATTGATTTATGTTTTGCTGTTTTCCTTTTCCCTTTTCTCCTTCTTTTCTATTTTTTTAAAATAAAAGATAATTCTCTGGATGGGGAAGAGAGAAATACAGAAAGAAATTTAAGTAATGTAAAACAAATGATGGAAATAAAATGTATTAGAAAAAAAATTAAAAGACAGTTTTCAAAAAGTCAAACAGACATCTTAGGATTGAAATAATTTCCTTTTCTGCAGAGACCTTTAAAAATCCCTCCGTATTCTCCCAATTGTTCACTACCACCATACCTACAATAACTTTGAACTTATTTTGCCTGCAGTGCTTTCTCTCTCTTTTTTTAAAAAAAACTGATTTATTTATTTATTTAATACCAGTGGGGTTGACTTGTCCAAGGTCACACAGCTAGGCAATTATTAAGTGTCTGAGGCAGAATTTGAACTCAGGTCCTCTTGACTCCCAGGGTGCTGTTCTATCCACTGTGCCACTTAGCAGTACCCTGCACAGTGCTCTGTCTTTATATTTTTATGACATGGTGGTCTCTTGGTTCTCCTCCTAACACCTTCTGCTTTGTCTCCTTTACTAGATTCTCATCCACAATATGCTCACAAAATATTAGTGTCCTACAAGACCCTCTTTTCTTGCTCCTAATGGTCTCTCACATGGCAAGCCTATTCGTTCTCATGGAATCAATGATAAGTTTAGGCAGATAATTCAGCATAGCATCATGGGTAGGATTTTCTGACTGAGTCAGAAAAACTTGGGTTCAAATTCTACCTCAAATACTTATTAGCAATGTGATGCTAGGCAAACACCCTAAATTCCCTTTGCCTCTGTTTTTTCATCTTTGAAATTAGAGATTTAGATTAGATGTTTTCCAGGTCTCTTCCATCTCTAAGTATATGAACCTATGATTCTCAGATATATAGATTCATCCCTCCTGTCTCTCTGGAATTCCTCTCCAACAATTGCCTAAGAGATATTTCAAATTGATTATGCCATAGATATTCCAAATTCAACATGTCTAAAACAAAACTTTATATTTTTTCTCACTCCTCTCAACTTCCCTACTTCTTTTTTTTAGGTTTTTTCAAGGCAAATGGGGTTAAGTGGCTTGCCCAAGGCCATACAGCTAGGTAATTATTAAGTGTCTGAGACTGGATTTGAACCCAGGTACTCCTGACTCCAAGCCGGTTCTTTATCCACTACACCACCTAGCTGCCCCTCCCTACTTCTTTCTCATCAAAATTTGCAACCTTAGAATCCTCCTTTGCTCTTCTACAAAGTCAGAAATCCAATCAGTTGCCAAATCATGGAAATATTCTTTATCCACAATAATTTTTATGTATGTTTCTTCTTTCCCTCTCATGAGATAGCTTCATGTGCTAGCGTTCCTGTTTCAACCTTCTTCCTAAATCCAATTCATCTCTCAATTAACTACCACAGTGATTTTCCGAAATCATAGATCTGATCATGAACTTCCTCTACTCAATAAACACTATTGGCTCCCTATTACCTCTATCTGTTACCTGGGATTAAATATAAATTCCTCTGCTTGGCATTTGAAGCTTCACAAGCTGGGTCTTTCTTATCTTTTCATTCTCCTCTTACTTTACTCTCCTCTATCCTATACCAAGTAATACTGGTGTTGTCAGTATTTCTCATACACACAATACTTCATCTCCCTGACTTTTTCCTAGCTGTGTTCCATTTCCCCAAATGCTTTCTCTCTTCACTTCTATCCTTCAAAACCCTTATCTTCCTTCAAAGTTCAGCTCAAACACCACCTTTTTTAATAAGTCATCTTCTGTACCTCTTGCTACAGGTGCTTCTCTCTTTAAAGCTACCTTCCATCTATTTATATGCATGTTGTCTCCTTCATTAAACTGTAAGTTCTTTGAGGGCAGGGATTGTTTTTCTTTTATTTTCATATCTCCATTGCTTAGCAGAATTTCAGACACATATCTACTAAATGCTTGCTGATTGACTCATTAATGTTTCAACCTCTCTTGGTTTTGAATTTGTATCATCAGCTCTCAGTAACCACTTAGTATATGGCACTTAATAAATGTTTATTGATTGCTTGATAAAGGAAACTAAAGGAGGAAGGGAGAAATCTTTACTATTTTATGTGTTGTCTATCATCCAACTTTCATTTATCTTCAATATCTCTATCCACTGGCTTCTTTCCTACTGTCTTCTCCATCTCGAAAGACCTTACTTCATCCATGCCTGCTACCTATCTCTCCCTTTGGTGGCTGACTATGAGAAGACCATGTGTGTGTGTGTGTGTGTGTGTGTGTGTGCGCGTGTGCATGCATACACACACACACACACAAACTCCACATTTCTCTGTTCTTTTCATTTTCTCTTGTTAACTCTTTGAAGTTAGGCTTCTGAATTCATCACTGAACTGAAAACTATTCTGTCCAAATGTATTAATGATTTCAGCTGCCAAATCTAAAGGACTTTTATCAATTCATCATTCTTCTTGACCTTGTTAGTTAAGCTCTTGACTCTATTGATCATCCTCTCTTGATAATCTCTTCTCTTTAGTGATACCATTCTCACCTAGTTAATTCTCCCTTTTCAATTACTTTAATTGGATCTTCATCCAGTTTGTACCTGCTAATCATGAGTTTCCCTCAAGTCTAGGATCTCTTCTCCATTTATACTATTTTGTTTGATCTCCTTGGTTCAAAGATCATCTCTATGTAAAGGATTCCCGGACCAATTTATCTATTACCAATTTCTCTTCTGACCTTCAGTCTCCCATTTCCAATCACTTATTGGACATATCAAATTGGATATCCTATTTTCATCTTAAACTCAACATATTAAGAACTGAGCTCAGTATCTTTACCTAAAGTTTTCTTTTCCTTAAATTCCCTATTACTATGGAGAGCACCACCATCTTCCTAGTCACTCAACATCCTAATTTAAATATTGACTGTTTATTTTTTCCTCCCTTTTGTCCATGTAGTTGGCAACTACTTTTGATTCTTCCTTCACACCATCTTCCTTCACACAATCTTTCTCCTCTGATACCATCACCATTATAATGAAGGCCTTCATTACCTTATAAACAAACTATCACAAAATCATTCTGATTGATCTTCCTATCTCAAGTCTCTCCTCACTGTAGTTTATCTTCCATTCAACTGACAAAGTGATTTTCCTAAACCCTTGGTCTGATCATGTCATCTGTCTTATTCAAAAAAACTCTGGAGATTCCCTAAAAACATTCAGATTTTTAAAGCCCTTCATAACCTGCTCACCATGCCTTCATGGTCATCTTATATCTTATTCCCATCCTTATACTCTATATTCCAATGATAAGGACTCCTTAGTGTTTCTCAAACAAGGTATTCCATTTCCTAATTCCATGTATTTTTATTATTCATTACATGGTTGAAATTCTCTTTCTCCTCACTTCTAATTCCTGACTCTCTTCAAGACTCAGCTAAAATCTCATCTTCTGAAAGAAGTCTTTCCTAGTTTTCCCATAATGATAAAGTCTACTCTGAGATTATCTACAATTAATCCTGTATGTCTTGTTTGTTCACAGCTGTTTGCAAGCTATCTTCTATTTAACTGTAAGCTCCTTGAGAACAGGGACTATTAAGTCTTTCTTTGTATTTCCAGTGCCTAGGAGATGTAAGCATTTAAGAGTTGATTGTTGACTTGACATGGATAGGACAAACATAAATTGTTCACTAAGAAGTAGCATAGACCTCAAATCAGGAAGTTATTGTTCAGTAATTTTCAGTTGTGTCTAAGTCTTTGTGACCCATTTGGCATTTTCTTGGTAGAAATACTGGAGTATTTAGTTATTTCCTTCTTCAGCTCATTTTACAAATGAGGAAACTGAGGCAAATAGAGTTAAGTGGTTTCCTTGGAGTTATTCAGTTAGTAAGTGTCTGAGGTCAGATTTGAATTCAGATCTTCCTGATGCCAGGATTGGTGTTCTATCTACTGAATCACTTAATTGCCCTGGCATCAGTAAGATGAGGGTTCAAATCCTACCTCTTATATTTTAGACTTGTCTAATTGTCATCACTCACTAAAATAATTATCAAGCATTTATTAATATCTATTATGGGTCAGAAATACAGAAAGGAAATTTAAATAGAACCTGCCTGCCAAGAGTTTCCATTCTACTGGAGAGAGCAATATTCAAACAGGCATACATACATACAAAAATGTGTGTATATGTGTAAAATAGGCAGACAGAAAATATATACAAGATGACTTTCGAGGAAGAGCACCTAGTAGCTAGGGATGAGCATTTATATAGATAAATAAAGCTACTATGTTGCTTCTAGAACTATGATAGGCACTAAACTTACAAATATAAGCAATTCAGAACCTGCCCTCAAGAATCTTATACTTTAATAAGGAGTAACAACAAATAAAGAGATGTTGGAAAAATAGATGTGGCAAAGAAGACCTCACCTAGAAGGAGAAACTTGAAATGAGGATTAAAGGAAAGAGATGAGAGCAGGGTGTATATTCCAGTTGAAGAAACAGCAGGTTCATAGGCACTGAGAATTCTGTTTTCTCAACTGTAAAATACAAATAACATCTGTAGTATTTACTTCACAGTATTGTAGGCAATGAGATTGTGTATGCAAATGACTATGTAATTATTAGTTATTATCGAAGCCACTGGGGAAATGGAAGCAGAACTTGATTCCTGAGGGAACCAACTATGAAGATCTTTCTCAGCAGCAATAGTTTGATCCAGAATTCTTGGGCTTTAGAATTCAGCTAAAAAGCATCAATTAAGTTCCTACTATGTGCCAATGAGTGTATTAAATCCTGGGGATAAAAAAGAAAAACAAAAGATGGTTCTTACATTTTGATCTCAGTTCTAGACTGATCTATGACCTAGAAATGCAGGTTGTAAAATAATGAAAAATTTTATCTTTTCAAATCAATCTATCATGTATGTATTGGATACCTACTTTATGATTAGCACTGATCATAGCTTAAACTGCCTCCCATCAGGTTTGTGAGAATTCTTCTTTCTCAGTTAATTTGTCTGGATTTGTAAAGTTACTTGCCTGAAGCTATTAAGATCAATCTGAACAGCAGTCCTATGTTGGAGTCTGAATTCCTTTCTGGGGTTTATGAAAAGGACCATCCTGGATGACAAAAGCCTGAAGACCACTTCAGGTAGCTATCTCTCTGTTTCTTGTAAGTCCTGTGTCCCAGACTTAGGGTGGATCTTTTCTCTTAAGGATAACTGACCTCGGATCAGAATAGTCTTAGCAAACAAGGGAACAATCCCAAAATACCACCTTTGTCATTCCATGATCTAGAAATAACTTGTGATCAACAGTTCTCTGAGGAAAATTTGCTTTATTGGACCATTCTTTGTATTTTATCATCCTTTCAAAATGTATGAATCAATAGTATTAACTATTGCAAAACATTTTACAAATATTATCTCAACGGACCTTCATAACAACCCTAGGGGGTAGGTGCTATCATTACCCATAATTACAGATGAGGCAAATGAGGTAGTCAGAGATGTAGTGACTTAACCAGGCTCACATAACTAATAAGTGTCTGAGGTCAAATTTTAAATAAGGTATTCATAACTTCAGGTCTAGCACTCTATCCACTGTACTATCTGTTTAAATTTTTTCCTTTTTATAGACTAAAATGACATTATAACATCTATAAATTACATTGCTACAGACTAGGAGGCAGGCCATTATAAAGACAATTCTATAAGCCTAAGTTATAAACACAAAGGCAAGCCTGCTTTCTTCCTAGTTTTCTCCTGCTGGTTTTGCCAATTATCTGTTCTTTTTATTTCCTGTATCTAAGCCTACCTCCTTCATTTCTGAAGCTTTCTGAAGCACAGAAGAATAAACCATCAGTCTATGTACTGTTTCTATTTCAAGAAGGTCACTGTATTGAGCTAGTATGTAATTTCCCAACCTTCCCTCCTCTTTACTCTCTACCTCTTCCCTTCATGACCTGACTCTGCTATTTTCCACTGTGAGTATTGAAGTGCTTTGTATATAGGTATAGAATACAAAGTTCTATTTTTCTACAGGTTCTAGATGACTTCTTTCAGGACAAGACTTGGCACTCAGTACCTTTTATCTTCCATTTTTCTTTCATGCAGTTCCCTTTTTTTGTACCCTGCATTTTATGAAATATTCAAAAATCTTTTTTCTATGACTTGTGTTGCCCTTCCCCTGTGCCTCTGCCCAGAAGTCTGTAATGTCCTCTCCCATCTCCACCTGTTGAAATCTTTGTCCCATCATTTTTTCAGTCATGTCAGACTCTGTAAGTTTGAGGAGTTTTGGGTAAAAATACAGGAGTGGTTTGCCATTTCCTTCTCCAGCTTATTTTACAGATGAGGAAACTGAGTCAGCAAATAGGAGTGACTTATCTAGAGTCACACAGTATGTGCCTGAAGCCAGATGTGAAGTCAGGAATATGAGTCTTCTTGACTCTAGGCCTGGAATTCTATCCACTGCACTACCACCTCACTGTCCTTAAAGGATATGTTCATAGAATCATTCAGGCACATTATCATAAAGTTAAAAATAGAAGGGAACCTAGGGGTTATCAAGTTCATTTACACCAACGATGAAGAAACTAAGGCATAGAGAGCTTGTGACTTCCATTTTCAAATGTTACCCTTCTCCATGAATCCTTTCCTAGCTCCTCCAGATAGTAAAGTAAAGGTATTTCTTCATTTGTTTTATAGCTCTCTTGTCCTCTTAGCATGCATTACTCTGTTTTTATATTTTTTCATTTTATTGATTTTTTTGTTTTAAGTTCATCTTTATTTCTGAATACAACTCTCTCTTACACAGTGATCCATCTCATACTAAAAATAAAATTAAAAATGAAGTTTAAAATAGTAGTTGAGCAAACTTATGTATTAATTTACTGATAATATGTCTAATGTTATATATCAGTCTCCCACCTCTGCAAAGAAGGGAAAATATTTTATCTTTTCTTTGGGGATAAGTTTGATCATTTTAATTCTAGCAACATTTTCTTTTGGAATTGTTTGTCTACGAACTGTATCTACCTACTAAGTCTTTAGCTCTATGACAGCAACTGTGTCTCCTTTTATCTTTATGTTTCATTTAGAATCTATCAAATTTTTCCGTATATAGTAAGAATGTAATGTATGAGGACACAGGAGTGTATCTCCTTGTGGCTCCTAAACAATATTAGGATACCCAGGCCATTTTGCTTTTACTAATTCTCTCACATTAATCTTTCCTTGATCTTCTCTGGAAATGCAAATATAGAGAAATTTCAGTTTTCATTCTAATCTTTACCTCTGGGACTCTCAATAAAACAGAGGATAAAGAAAGAATCTTGTACACTCCAGTTCCTAGAGAAGAAGAGGAGGCAGGGCTTGGTCCTCTTTTATAAAATATATTTTACTGTTTGCTTTCCTCTTGTGGATTAATCTTGCAGAAGATCTAAGCACACAGAAGAAGCGAGGTTGACAAATATTAGATTTAGGGTTGAAATTGTCAATGTAGCATAAATTTTAAGACATATGAGGGAGAACAAAGTTGTATCAGGAATCTGGAGACCTAGGTTCTCTTTTGCCAGTAACCGGGTTTATGAATTTGAACAGATCATTCTACTTCAATGAGCCTCAATTTCTCTCTTTGGTAAGATGAGGTAATTATACTAGCAGGTCTTGATCCCTCCTTGTGGCTCTACTTTAAAATTCTATGAGTATATCCAAGACTCTCAAGTTTACTTGATAAAGTAATAGTTTCAGAATCATACATTTCCATTTAGGAGTATTCTTGTCTAAGAGACAAGACCAAATTTGGTTTTGCTTCCATGCAGGTGTAACAGCAGAATTGGAAGTTTACAGCTCATTGGATCATGGCACTATTTCTATAACTGTGGAATCCAACTGAGAAACTGATAAGTGATTATTCTTATAGCTTGCACTGACCTCATGGAGAGTTGACTTTGCTCCCTAGTCTTGCTACTGGAGAGTTGATGTCTCCCTGGCAGTAAGAACATGAATTTTATTATTGGCTTTGTGATTTGTACGTATTTTGTCATCATTTGCTTCGGTGACTGTGGCTCTTTGCGTTAAGCCTACAATCTCATTTTCCCTGGTTTCCCTGTTCTATCGAGATCACTAATGTTTGCTATCTTTATTGAAGTCAGTATACAGCCACTGACTGCTGCTATTGTTAGGAATAATCAAATGTCATTTATGGAGTCCGCCTGCCACAGGAGTATGAGAGCTATGTCACTGGTTTGTGAGGACAACTGAAAAAGGTAAGCTGATTTGGAGGTGTGCTTCATGGGAGTGATAAATTTTTATGTAGATGGTTACGCATTTCTAGCCCCTAGCTGACCTGTTATGAATAATAGACCTGAATAATCAGCCTTCATAGAGAGTCTTCAATCTGAGAGAGTTTTCTTTACAGGCACCATTCAGGTCTCTCCTGGCTACTGAAAGTGATTCCCTTTAACGAGTCTATTTACCCCAAGAAAGGTCAGTTGTTTACTGTCCTAGGCTCCATGTTCTGCCCTGAACAAGCCATAGGTCTTCATAGAAACATAATATCAAGGATTTAGAGCTGAAAGGGAACTCATTTTAGAGAGGAAGAAACAGAAACCCAGAAAGAGAAGTGACCTGTCATTATCACACAGGTAGTAAATGATAATGTTCCATGGAGTCTTCTTCAGCAGGCTCCATGATTTCTGGTACTGAAGCTGGCCTAAAATAATGACTAATTCCTTGATTTCTTTCTAGTTCTTTGGTTTCTGATAAGGAAAGGCATCTCATGGAAGCCTCTGCATCTTTACTCATTTTGATCTCTATACTTAGAATATCTCCTCCACCCTCTCTTCTTTTTGAATTCTAAAAGGTATTTCAAGAAATTTTCTTCCATGAAACCTTCTCTGATTCACTAGTAGGTAGCAGAGTGGATAGGGTACTGGCCTTGGAGTCAGCAGGATGGGAGTTCAAATCCAGCCTCAGATATTTGACACTAATTATGTGACTGTGGACAAATCACTTAACCTTTTTGCCTTCCATCCAAGGCCATCTCCAGTTGTCCTCATCCATATCTGGTCACTGGACGCAGATGATTCCAGAGGAGAAAGTGAGGCTGGTAACTTAACACATAGCACTCCCTCACTCTAATCCACATCATGTGCTTCTCATGACATCACCTCCCCTGATGTCATGGTCTTCTTCAAAAGCAAAGGATAAACATCATCATCATCATCATCATCATCATCATCATCTTCATTCTGACCCATTACATGAAAGAATTCCTGCACTTGGAGTGGGGACATCTAAATTCAAATCCTGTCACTGACTAGCTGTGTGACTCAGAGCAAATGACTTAAGTTTGAGACTACAAAATAATAGTGTGATTAAGATCTACCCATCAAAATCACAGATTCTTCATATCTGTGTAAGATATGATAGAATAATTGTATAAAGTGTTCCTTTAAGAGCAGATATCATTTGGGAGGAGGGGCATTCAAGTCATCAAAGGAAATTATGGGTTTTCAAAGAGAACCTGGGGCAAGGGGATTCTCAAGTGAGGGAAAGCTTAATTATACATTGAGATCAAGATCTAGTAATCATTCCTGTTCTAATGTACTCTGAAAATGAATTAAAAACTGGAGAAATCTCTTAGAAAGGAAACAGAAACTTACTAGATAGTGTGAACTTTGTAATAGGAAGAGACAGGGTGGTTGATTTTAGTTACAAGAAGGATGATACAGATGAGTTCTGGGGAATATATGACAGCCATAAGTAAGACCACCTGTCTGCTAGGGAGCCTAGGAATGGGTATGAAGTTTGAACAAGAGATGAAGTTAGATTTTTCCAAAAGATAGAATCAGATTTTTACATATTTCTAGTAAGTGCACTTTTAGAAAACTATATAGGACAGAGCAATGAATAAAATATAAAGGCAACAATTGAAAACATTGATTTTTAAAGATGGAAAGAACATTATGAGTCATCTAATCTAAGCCTACTTATTTTATAAGTGTAGAAACTGAGGTCCTTAGAAGTAAATGTGCTGGTCAGTTAGTCAATAAGTATTTGTTAGGTGACTAAATTTTCTAAGCATTGTGATACAAAGGAAGATGAAAAATGTCTGCCTTTGAGTAATTCAAAATTTAATGGGTGGGGTGGGAGGGAACAACATACAAACAAATAAATATAAACAAATTATAAACTGTATAAATAGGAAATAATCAATCGAGGGAAGATACTAGAATTATGAGTGGTTAGGAAAGACTTCCAATAAAAGAGAGGATTTAGTTGGGACTTAAAGACAGGGAGGTGAATAGTCAGAACAGAAGAAGGAGAACATTGCAAATACAGAGGACAGAGAAAATGCCCAAAGCAAAGAAATATGGCTTTTCTTGTTTGGGAAATATCAAGGACGAAAGTGACACTGAAAGAAGGATTAACCTGCAAGCAATAAGGACTGTAAATATGAAGGTCTTGGGGGTGGGGAGGGTGTCTGCCTCTTAGATTATGAAGGGTTTCCAAATTCCAACAGAGGATTTTATATTTAATCCTAGAGATGATAGGGAGACTGGGATTTACTGAGTAGGAGGATGACATGGTCAGATTAGTATTTTAGGAAAGCTACTTTGACAGTTGAATGGTCAATGGGCCGAAGTGGAGAAATACTTGTGGCAGGCACAGCACCAAGCAAACCATTGCCGTAGTCAAGTATGAGGAGATAGGGGCCTTCATAAAGATGTGTTATAAGAGAGGAGGGAGGCATATTTGAGAGACAGCAGAAAACAACTGACAACAGAAAAAAACACTCTATTCATGGCAAAGCTTGGGCTAGAACCCAGATCTCCTAATTCCCAACCCAAATGATACCATGATGCCTCATTTGCACAACTCCTAAAAGTTAAATGGTCCATGAACACAACAAAGTCTTAAAAGAAGCATCTTCAGGGTCAATGAAGGATATCTCAAACTGAAAGTTAAATATTGGGTTAGAGTGAGAATTTGGACCACAAAGAAAGTATGCCCAGGGACCAAAGAACCAGGGATAATACTGAATTCTACATCCTAGGGCAGAAGAGCAAATGATTAGACATGAGAACCTGTTCTGATTGGACTATTTTAACTCATCTAACTGTCAAGCATTTGGATGACTTTGTATATAGAGTAGAGGCCCCTAAAATAAAGGGACCAGGATATGGATTCTCAGCAAGCTACACATTCTTAGCCAGTTTGGGACTAAATATTAAACTTTACATCAGAAAGTGGCATTCTTCAAAGCTGGGGGTTCCACCCCCTTAAAATTCTACTAAAATTTCCACCTGAGCAGTTCTAATCTTGTCTCAGTGGAACAAAGAGATGTTTCATTTTTCTCTCACCTTTGTTCACTTCATTGAATTACTTAAGACTGAGCATAAGGTCTGCTGTAGACTAAACCAGTTCTATTGCCTATAAAGAATCAGTAGAACTGAGTCAGACAGATGATGGTCATTCATATTTACAGAATATTCTCCATCACATGAGGTGATTTTCTCACAACAGTTTTTTGAGGTTAGTAATAAAAGTATTTTTTTTACATTTTACAGGTGAGAAAACTGAGGTCTTCCATCATAAGCAAGTTGCAAAGCTGGGATTTGAACCCATATCAAATTAAAAGCTTGGTATTTTTAAAACTATATTAAATGAACCGTAGAAACCTAGAAGGAAAAGAATCACACTGGGCTGTGAACATTGATCTAATTCCATTCTGGTCATTCCTTTACACATATTGATTGTCTTCTTTATTCCTTGAAGAGAGAGTAACAATTTAACTTTTAAAAACACAATGAAATAGTGAGGCTGAATTTTTTTATTTAAAAAAATTACAACATTCTTAGACAGTTTATCCCCTTTAACCAAAAGACTGTACCAAAACTACCCCCAAATTCACCTTTTTCCCCCTTTAAAATCTCTACCAAAAGGAATTCTACCACCTCTTATGGCATACAAAGTTCTTCTCACTATGGTTAAACTTTCTGACATGGCCTTCAAGGAGATGGTTAATGTCTGTTAATCATTGTTATTATCCACAGATTTTTTTGAGACTAGAAGACATGTATGGCTGTAGTGAATCAATAGTCTTAACCTGAGCTTTCCAGGCACCACTGGGTTCAGAATTTGCTATCAGCTCTATTAAATAGAATCCTTCAAAATTATCTTTTTCATGAATATACTATAACCATTGACATTATTTATCTACCATTTACAAGTATAAGTGAGATGCTGTGGTGCTAAAATGATATTTTGAACAAGGCCCTTGGTCTTAGGGATCAAATGAGAAAATATATGCAAAATACTTTGCAAACTTCAAAGTGCTATATAAATAATATGATTGTAATCTTACAGTTTACTTGAGGAGACAAAACATGTACCTGTGAAAAATAATGTACAAATTAAAATAGTTGAGTACCTCAGCTTGATCACAACTCTCTCTTGAGAAAGGCTATTGGTGACTGGGAGCTGTCCATAGCTGAAGTTTCTTTGTAGAAACAGAGATAGAGACAAAATTTAGTACTCTGGTTTCAAAAGATAGTGTTAGACTCTGTGTATTGAACATACAAATTTTTAGACTGGGTTTTCCTGTTTGCCTCTTGGCAGGTCCTCAGGACCAAGGTTTTCATTTACTTCTATGCTAGTTGATTACATGACTAACTGTGCTATTCCCTTATCACCAAGTCCTTGAAACTAATTTCCTGAGACATTACCACAGAAGCCATGCTCCCTCAGCCATGCCAATATTCCTGGTTCCATCCCCTGATTATCTTCCTCCTGGTCCTACTTTTTGAAATTATCTGTGGCAATAACATAGGTAGTAATTTTTAGGCATACTTCAGACTGAACTAGTCATAAAAAGCTTGATGGAAGAGGTATAACCTAAGCTGATCCTTGGAGGAGTTTGCTGAATTGGGAGAGCAAAGAAAGGGAAGAGCAAAAGGTTTGAAGGTATTCATGAAATGGCTCTAAAATTCTATTTCAACTGGTCGTTTGAGATTGAAGATTTAAACTCTGATATTCCCATCTGTCAATGTTCCTACCTTTGTGTGCTTTATGAGGACAGTGACAAATGCTGCATATACACATCTGTGATTCATATATTTAAAACAGTGGCATCTATTGTGATGAATGCAAACTGTTTCATAATGCTTTCAATATTAACTATACTGAAACAATCCAATACTACATGTCAAAAATCTGTTGTAGTTTCAGGGTCTGGTCTATTGAGACTCTAACTCTGGTGGGGTTTATTTTCTTTTTCATTATTTAAAGCCAGAAATGTTTTAAGGAGGATTTCTTGCAGGTGTTTTCTAATTTATTCCCACATCAATCATCAAAATATTTGTTGAGGCCTGTATTGTCTGATGCTCGAGGCTGTGTATGTGTGTGTGTGTGCGTGTGTGTGTGTGCATACATGTACTTGTACCATTACTATTAGGAACAGCTGAAAAATGTTAAATTGGATACAGGGTATATGAATCTATCATTGTTTATGCTATGACTAAGCAGACTGAGGTATGGAGAAAACAGAAAGATTGATGTCAGGTTCAAGAGGGCAGATCAAATAATCAGAATATGAATTAATAGGAATTGGAGATATGGCTAAGTTAAGTTAAAATAAGTCAAATACAGAGAATGAGAATAAAGTTTAGGAAATTAGGAAGTCTATGATGAAAGCACTATGAAATCAAAAAGAAGAAATGGCTTTTTATGCCACTACATAAATAAATTGTCTACCAACTGGTCATCACTAACACTAACTACTGGCCAAATGTCACCAACAAGCAGACACTCACATGAGTCCCAGGAATAGTAATGTTCCTTCTCACCTTAGGCCACTTCATATACTTCCAGCCCAGCCCCCATAGCCATTGTCCAGGGTAGCAACCCTTGAAATAAAACCAATCTGTCAACTTCTTTTGCAGACTCTGTATTTCTTACCTCCTCAGCAGCCATAATCATGAAAGACTCAGAATGACAAGGTTATTACCACCAAATTCCTTGACAATATCAAATGGTTCAACATCAGAAACAGATATGTTTTATTAATGGATATGACATTAAAGAAGATGCATTACCTTCAGCCTTACTGATGCACTCTAAGAACCGCTGGCTTCTCCATCCAACTTGCAGCTGAAGCCTCATGTATATGTTGTGTTCCTCTATTAGAAAGTTAAGAGCAGAAATTCATTTTTCTCTGTGTATCCCCAACACTTAGCATAACAATTAGTGCATTGTAAGGGCTTAACATTTTTTCACCCATTCAGTCATTCACCTAGGCAGGATACCACTGGAGCCACACACACATGCTCCCTGCTCTTTCCAGAATCCTTGATCTTAAAAATGTCAGTGCCTTGGTGAGTAAGGCAATACTTTCAGATATCAAAGTAATACTTTTTTCTGTATTTCTGTGGGTTATTCCAAATGGTGCAGATCTCTCCTGCTTATTTGCTAATAAGAATATAGAGTTAACTATATAGAAGTCAGAGGCTTTATTGATGATATTCTGCAACATTGAGATATTAGTTAAACTGGAAGACCCTAGACTCCCTAAGGAGTCCTGTCCATTAATCTTCCCTGAATATTGAGTTTTTTGACTACACGAATCCAGCCAATGTGGGAACAGTAAGGCCTCTTCAATTAAATAACTAACACATGCCAATCATTTACAGATCCTAAATGCTATTTCCCCTCTTCCTCCTTCAATCCTGGGTAAATATGCAGGTGGATGCTGTCAGAGTGGAACAATCCATTGATCTTAAAGTTGAGAAAGGAGGGCTAGCTTACTTAATGATCCAAAATCTTGCAGTATATAAGCTGCTTCTGTGAAAATTCAGTACCTTTGGCATGGTGGCTTCACAGACTAAATCTTACCTGAGGGACCTGTAAAAGAAACATCCTTCAGGCAAGGTCAGGCAGGGTTAAATGAAAGAACATTTCTACACTTATGTAGAATTGACTTAAGCTTTTGTATTTTATTTTATGTTGCTTTACCTTCTTAATTCCCTAGAAAATCTTTTTAAAAATAGCATCATGTCTCATTGGATTAAGAAAGAAATTTTTTTATTGCCCAGACAAAAGAGCTGGGCTTATCCAAGAATTTTCAGAGACTAAACAGGGACAGGTGACAATGAAGATCAAGGGACCATAATTCACTTCAGACCTAGGGTGATGGCGTCAGAGAAAGAGGAAATTCTTTTAGAAGGATATCATCCCCTACCTCCCTAGCTCCCCATTCCTGGTCAGGGTCTCCACAACCATAGAGTAGTTAGGACATAGGGATTCCCTGGTTCAGAATTATGTAACTTTCTGTCATGTTGCCTTTCATTGCATTTTTTTTCTACACGTGATGACCATAGGATTTGTTTAATAAGTTTAGTATTTAGAGATCTGAATGTGTCTCACTACTGGAGAAATGGAACAGCTCCATCTTGGGAGCATTTCCTAGAAGGTGGCAGAATTAGCTCTTTATCAAGAGTAGTCAGGTACTGATAAAGTCCTAACATCTACTATCTCTAAATTCTTGAGATGTGAAACATGGAAAGGTGATGCAGAAAAGAATGTGTCAGAAGCTTAGGTTTTTAAAAAGACAGTACAGTAATTCCTCTCAAATGGATACTTCTTTGGGGTAATGCTGTTTATTTCCTGGTAGCTTCGGTTTCTGCAAGTTGTAAAAGGAACCAGTAAGCTGGCTAATAGCATAAGCCAAAGTCTTGATCAAAACCAATAAAGTACAAAAGCTTAAGGAAGGTCCCTTTACCTTTGAGCGCACAATAGGTCCACAATTTATGATATATCACTGTAATCATTTCTATTCTTTTGCTTTAGGAATTGTCATATAGGAGGAATTATGTGACTGAGGAGATTGGGATTGGACATTAATTGGGAGAGAAGTGGGAGTGGGGAATTAATGAATAACATATGCTGACAAAAGACCCTTAAAAAGATAAAAGATGCTTTTATACCTTCTATTCTTTTTCTTTCTTTCTTCAGTTTTTTCAAGGCAATGGAGTTAAGTGGCTTGCCCAAGGCCACACAGCTAGGTAATTATTAAGTGTCTGAGGTCGGATTTGAACTCAGGTGCTTCTGACTCCAGAGCCAGTACTCTATCCACTGTGCTACTTAGCCACCCCTATGTGTTCTATTTTTAATCACCACCATCACCACCCAGATCCCTGCTCCACCTACCAAGGGACTGGGGATTCACTGCTTTTAAGTGTAGTCAGAAGAAGGAGAGATCTGTTGTAATTGTTCTGTTTCTGGAAAAAAAAATCTTTCACACTCTTCTATAAACATCCTTTAGGCTACTTTGCCCTTTGGTGACTTCTTTTCCTGCTACCCAATTTTACATGGATAAATCTATTTGTGAAGGGGGCAGAATGGTGTAAGATAAGTACACTCACTTCTGTACCCAGTGTAGTAGGAGAGTGAGAATGTCATTCAATCTTCATTTAAAGAAACAATATCTATTATAATCCCACCTTCTGGACCCTGGAGAGACAAGGGGGGGGGGGGGAGAATGAAAGGGAGGTGAAGAAGGGTTCCAAATAAACTGCTTTTTTTCCTTTCCTTTTCTGAGTCAGACTCCCCAATCTCAGAATGAAAGGTTACAATTTCCCTGGGAAGAAATTGTGCTGACCTTGGGTTTTTGCAAAGACTGTGGCATTTCTGCGCTGCTGCACAGCCTACTGAAATTCTACTAAAATAGCTAGGAGACAAGAATGAAATTCTGGGACTGAATAGCAGCTTACCAGAGTCAGGTACAGTTTATGGACTGAACAAGAAAGTGTCATCACATTCTCTCCTCCCACCTAGTCCTTCTCTTTGCCCTCCACTCCACCATACAAGGAAAGTATCCACTGCTTCTCAAGAAGTCAGAAATGAACCAGAATCTGTATAAAGATAGCTGTTCCCTTTGTTCAAGAGTGTTAAATGGAAAGTTCTAAGGATCATGGAATTAATCAAAACTTTTTAGTTGGGTGGGATCTTAATTGTTGATTCCTATTTTCCTCCTTAACAGAGACTGTAGAGGTTAGGTGACTTACTCAAGGTCACCCAGGTAGGAAGAAAGACTTCATCAAGATTGAAAATATGAGTGTTCTGAATTTGGATCCAGCATCTTTTGATTGTACCCACTACCTTCTGCTTAACATAAAGAAGAGAGTCAGATCTCCCCATTATCACAACAAACCAGTAGCTAGCTTATTAGGGACAAGTGATTTAAGCTTCCTGGCTTCTAATTCATGCACATATAAAAGTAAGGAGAATCTTCACACTTGGATCTGAGAGATAAATCAACACTGAGTAGTTTTAAGAGAAGTCCCTAGAAAATAGAATTCTATAGTACTGGAATTGCCAAAAAAAAGTAAAAAAGAAAATTTACAAGATAATTTTGTTGTATATTTGAAAGGAATTACAAGTTGTACATAGTAGATCTTCAGTTTCATATACAAGCATCTTTTTATTAAATTTTACTATGTTATAGAAATTTTTCTTTTATTCCACCAATTAAAAAAAATTAAAGCTGAAAAGAAAATTATCACTAAAATTTAATTCAGTGATTAATATGAAGAAATGCAATGATGATTTTCTCTCCTACATGAGTATCTCCAACCTTAAATTATCCCAAAGACAGGACCTAGGAATATTATCACCAGTAGAATACAAGGTAGTTCAAAACTCTTGCTGCATTTTCAATCTGTTAAAGTTGAAGAATCTTATTAGTTTATGACTGTACTGAGATTTTTTAAGACTTTATAGGAGCTTCTTGAAGGCAGAGAATCTTTCTCTTACTCTGTGTCTTATATATAAAGAAGATGCCTAATAAACACTGATAGAATTGAATTGAATTATTTTATAATAATTTTGATAGTTCACACATGATTAGATATTTTTAAATTTTTTTATTGTTTTACTTTTCCAAATACATGTTATGAAAGTTTTTTTTTAACATTCATCCACCTGTCTCTGCATATTTCTAAGTTACAGAATTTCCTTCTATCCTCCCTTCCCACCCCCTCTCACCTCAGTGGCAAACAGCCAGGTTAATATTGTACTTATACATTTGTGATAAGCATGTTTACAGGTTAGCCATTTTTGGCATGAGGAATTAGGATTAAGGGAAAGAAATAAAAAGTGAATGTAGTATTCCTCAGATGCTGAAGGATTTTTGCTTTGTTTTATTTTGATTTTCTTCCTCAGGTTGGAGATAGCATTATCCATAGCCAGGTTAATACAGTTGTTCAACTTCTCTAAACTGCTGAGAGCAGGGTTGATCCATCAGGGTTGATCATTTCACAATGTTGTTAATGTGTACAATGTTCTCTTGGTACTGCTTTCTTTGCTCAGTGTCCATGTTTCTCTAGAGTACAACCATTTATGATTTCTTTTAAAACAATAGTATTCCATAATATTCATGTTTCATAACTTGTTTAATCATTTCCCAATTGATGGGCATCCCCCTCAATTTCCAAATATTTGCCATTACAAAAGAGCTGTGATGGATATTTTGGAACATGTGGGATTTTCCCATTTTTATGATTTCTTCTGGATATAGGTCTAGAATTGGAATTGCTAGGTCATAGGGTATAAACAGTTTTATAGCTCTTTGGGCATAGTTCCATATTGCTCACCAGAATGGTTAGATCCATTCACAACTCCACCAGGAATGTGTTGATGTCCCAATCCTCCCACAACCTCTCCAATGCTGATTATTTTTCCTTTTTTGTCATCTTAGCCAATCTGATAAAGTGTAAGGTGATACCTCACAGTTGTTTTCATTTGCATTTCTCTAAAACATAAAGTTTTGGAGCATTTTTTCATATGATTATATATAACTTCAATATCTTCATTTGAAATCTATCTATTCATATCCTTTGACTGCTTATCAGTTGTGGTATGATTTGTAACCTAATAAATTTGATGCAGTTCTCTATATATTTTAGAAATGAAATCTTTATCATAACTCCTAGTTGTGAAGATTTTTCCCCAGCTTTCTGCTTTCCTTCTGATTTTGGTAGCATTGATTTTATTAGTGCAAAACTTTTTAAATTCAATATAAGAATATCATATCATAATATAAAATATTACTAATGTAATACATTTAATATAATTAATTTAATACAATATAATACAATACAATATAATAAAATGTAATAATATAATATAAAAATATAAAAGTCATTCATTTTGCATTTTAAAATGTACTCTATTGCTTGTTTAGTCAAAATATGTCCCCTTTCCATAGATCAGATAGATAGAGTATTTCTTGGACTTTTAGTTTATCTATGGTATCACCCTTTATGTCTAAATCTTGTACATATTTTGACCTTATTTTGGTATAGGGTGTGAGATGTGGATCCATGCCTAGTTTTTGCTAAATTATTTTCCAATTTTCCCAACATTTTTTATCAAATGGATCATTAAATCTATAAAAGTCAGTCTACTGGTGGCCCAGTGAATAGAGCACTGACCTTAGAGTCTAGTCTCAGATACCTGACACTTACTAGCTGTGTGACCCTGCGCAAGTCACAATACTGATTGCCTCCCATCTAGAACCATCTTCAGTCATCCTGATTTATATCTGATCATTGGATCCAGATGACTCTGGATAAGAAAGTGAAGTTGGTGACTTAGCATAGCTGCCCCCCTCCACTCAAATTGATTTTATATATTTGTCAAGCCATCACCTCCCTGAAGTCATAGCCATCTTTGAGAATAAAGGACAAACATCATCAGATTGTCACAGATGACTTTCTTTATAATAACCTTTTGAGGAAGGCAGAAACAAAAAAACAAAAATCTTTGCTGAAATTGTCTCAGTGAAATTACTTAAGAAATACCCTTTTAAAAAAATCAGGAGGGGTGGCTAGGTGTCACAGTGGATAAAGCACCAGCCCTGAAGTCAGGAGTACCTGGGTTCAAATCCTGTCTCAGACACTTAATAATTACCTAGCCTTGGGCAAGCCACTTAACCCTGTTTCCCTTGCAAAAAACCCAAAATAAATAAATAAATAACCAAATAAATAAATAATAAATGAATGAATGAATAAGCAAACAAACAAACAAATAAATAAAATTAAAAAACATGGGTGGAGCCAAGATGGCAGTGTGGAGGCAGGAATTCTCAAAAGCTCTCTTTGAGAAGGCTCCAAATTTCTTAAAATTATGACTCTTACCAAATTTTAGTGTGGCAAAATTTTCCAGCCCAAGATAACTTGGAAGATTCATGGGAAGACTCTGTTCCACTGGGGTTGGAAGAGGCCATGGCACAGCACTGCACCAGAGGAAACCAATGCCAGTCTTCCACAAACAGCCTGTGGTTTGCCTGATCCCTGGGGTGCCTAGGTTTGTGGCAGCAGGAAAAGTTTCTAAACCTCTAAACCAGTTGGGACAACTTGGAAGGTCAGCAAGAATACTCTGCCAGAGTGAGCTCAGAGCCCAGTGCAGCTCAGCCCTCAGCACAACCTAGCCCCAAGAAATGGAAGCAGGCCTTCAGAGCCACCCATAGGGAGTTTCCCAGCAGCAGCCACTCAGCAGGGAGCCACCCAGCAGCTGCTTCCAAAGAGCTCAGTTCATAGACTGTCAGGGGTGGGTGGAGACTGTCCAGGTCTCTCCACTATCCCTAGAGCAGGACTCTTGCTTTGTCCATGTTCAGACCCTGATCACAGTCTGGGGTCCCTTATTGCCATAGCATAGCATGTATCCTCCTCACAGCTCCAGGGCAAAGGGGAGAGCTTGTGGTTATCCATAAACTAGAGCACAGGCAGGAGAGCAGTCAGAACCTCTCATAAGACATTGAAGGAACTGAGGTCCTTGGGGGAGGGGTCCCAAAAACTTGGGAACTATACTAAAAAACAGGCCATAGGCTGGGGAAATGAGCAAATAACAGAAGAAAAAGAATCAGATCATAGATAATTACTTTGGTCCCAAGGTAAATCAAAACACACTCAGAAGATGATAAAGTCAAAGCTTCTATATCTAAAGCCTCTAAGAAAAATAGAAATTGATCTCAGGTTATGGAAGAGCTCAGAATGATTTTGAAAATCAAGTTAGGGAGGTAGAAGAAAAATTGGGAAGAGAAATGAAAGTTATGCAGGAAAATAATGTAAACCAAGTCAGCAGCTTAGTGAAGGAGATACAAAATATAGTGAAGGAAAAAAAAAACCTGTTAAAAACCAGTTTAGATCAAAATGGAAAAAGCAGTCCAAAAGATCATTGAGGAGAAGACTGTCTTAAAAAAGCAGAATTGACCAGATGGAAAAGGAGATAAGAAAACTCTCTGAAGAAAACAACTCCTTCAAATATAGAATGGAGCTAAAGGAAGCTGATGACTTTGTGAGAAATCAAGAAACAATAAAACCAAACCAAAAGAATGAAAAACTGGAAGAAAATGTGAAATAACTCATTAGAAAATAACTGACCTGGAAAACAGATCCAGGAGAAATAATTTAAAACTTATTGGGCAACTATTTTTAAAGAATTTCTCCAGGAAAATTGCCCTAATATCCTAGAAGCAAAGGGTAAAATACAAATTGAGGAAATCCACTCATCACCTCCTAAAAGAGATACATTCACCCAAAAATTCCCAGGAATATTATAGCCAAATTCCAGACGTCCCAATTCAAAGAGAAAATATTAAAAGCAACAAGAAAGAATGTGGCGCTGCACTGTCTTAGCAGCATCTACATTAATAGCTTCTAGGGCTTGGAATATGATAATCTGGAAGGTTGGATTACAACCAAGAATCAACTACCTAGAAAAACTGAACATTTTCTTTCCAGGAAAGGATGGACATTCAATGAAATAAGAGAATTTCAAATTTTCTGTTGAAACAACCAGAGCTAAATAGAAAGTTTGATTTCCAAGTACAAGATTCATGTGAAGCATATAGAGAATGGATGTTGAACTGCTTGTATTCCTGCATGGGAAGACAATAATGATTACTCATATGAACTTTCTCATTTATTAGAGAATTAGAAGGAGCATAATAGACAAGGAATTGGAAAGAACTGAATATAAATGTATAATATATTATAAAGATGGAGTCAATGGGTAAAACAAGGAATTACTGGAAGAAAGGGAAAGAGAAATCTAAAGGGCTAAGATATCTTATGTAAAATAGTCAAGAAAAAGCTTTTGTAATGTAGTGGAAAGGGGGAAAGGTGAGAGGGAAGGAGTGAACCTTCATTCTCATCAGAAATGGCTCAGAAAGGAAACAACATATACATTCAATGGGGTATAGAAATTTATCTTATCCTAGAAGAAAGGGGGAGAAAGGGGATAGGAGAAAGGTGACAGAGGAGGGGAGGTGAAGGTGACATAGAAAAGGGAAGATAATAAGGGGGAGTAGTCAGATGCAAACACTTTTTTTGGCAAAGTGGTGGGGTTGAATGGCTTACCCAGGTCACATGGCTGGATGGTTGTTAGGTGTCTGAGGCAAGATTGGGCATGGGTTCTCCTGGCTTCAGAGCTAGTGCTCTGTTCACTACACCATTTGACTTCCCCACAGCACAATTTTAAGGAGGGATAAAGTGAAAGGAAAGAGGGAATACAATAAATGAGAGTGGGGAGGATTAGATGGAGGGAAATACATTTAGGAATAGCAACTGTGGGGTAAAAATATTGAAGCAACTTCTCTGATGCAATTATGACAAAGAATGCAATCCATCCCAGGGACAGAGCTGATGGTATCTGAACACAGACTGAAGTTTAATTTTTTCCCTCATTTTATTTTCCATGAGATTTCTCTATCTTTGTGGGGGGGGGGAGGGAGGATTATGTTTACTTCTACAAGAAGGCTATTGCAGCAATGTGTAAATAAATAAAATGCTTAAAAATACAATAAAATATTCTGAGAAAGGTTTACATGTTATAGGGGAGAGGAATCACTTTGAATTCAGTGAGAATAGTTCAACTGATTTTCTTCAATTATAGGCAAAGGAGTAATTTTAGAGGTTGAGGTAGACTTGAAAGAATCAGTGGGCTTGCCAGAATAGGATGGGTAGTCAGGGTGCCTGTAAAATAGGTGACCTGAGAGTCAGGAGTGACAAAGTGCCAGGATATGGGAGGTTGATGAAAACAAATGCTGTCTATTTCATTTTTATGAAGGCTGATCATTCCCCAGAAGAGTTTTCTGTCATTCAACCTAGACAAGAGCAACTATTTCAAGAGGAGAAAGAGAGAGAGAATGATAAGATTATAGAAAAAACAGTAACTTTGCTTTAAAGTTGGAAAGAATGCTGGAGACTAGTAGGAACTTTCATTTTGAATATGATAGAGATTATTTAACTTGCCCATATTGAGTCACATAGCTAGAAGTGTGTGATGCCTGGTTCAACCTTATTGATTTTTTAGTTCTTTGTCTACTATACCATCTAGAGTCCAAAATCAAAAGCATTCACAAAGATTTTTCATGACCTTAAAATCACAATAAAATGGAAACCCTCCAAAAAGTTTTTTTTAAGCCACTGAAACAAAATCTAGAACTCAATTCTAGGTTTACTCTCAACCATACCATTCCAACCTTTACAACTCTAAATCAACATTTGGCACCGCTGATCATGGTTTTCAGCTCTACAACCCTAGACTTTTGAGAACAAATAGCCAAAACTTAGAGGCACCTTTCCTATTTGCCTTTCCCCAAATATACATTATGGTTATGATCACACAGATCATTAAATATCATACTATGCATTCTCTCAGTTTTATTAACAGAATTCCTTTTAGGTTGAAAGCACTGTGATATCTTTTTGTTTGTCTTGCCATGTGCAAGTCTGAGATATTATTATTACTTTCTAAAACAGTCTTCTTAGGGATAAGTATTTAACAAACAACATATTGAGAAGAAGCATGGTGTAACCCATGCAAGGGTTTTAACCTGAGGATTCACAAATTTGAATGGGAAATAATTGCAATTTTATTTTTGTTCAACTTTATCTGGAATTTAGCATTTCCTCCAATTATAAATTTTGAGCAATTAACAGGTACTTGGAGAAAGGAGTTCATAGATTTCATCAGACTGCCCATGACACTAAAAGACTGTCCATGACCCCAGAATTATTAAGAACCCCTGGTTTAGTGAAATAGACCTAGGAAATTTAATTCAAGCCTTTGTTCTACCACTTAACTTGTCATGTAACTGGACCAAGTCACGTAAACTCCAGAGGTCAACCATTCCAACTCATATCTCAACATGAATGAGATCTTTCAGTGGTTGATAATGGAAGAGATGCTTGATTTGACATCAGTACACTGATTCAAATTCATCTGACATTACAGACAAACTGCAAAACTGCTTCACTTTTTTCATCTGTATGTTTGATTAAGGGAAGTTCCTTATTAACTCAATGAGATGAGGTAATTTTATGGGGTAATGAGACTTTCTTTAAGGTTTTTATTACATGTCATCAGGTGCGAATGAAATGATTGATTTGGCCTATTGTGGATCAATTGGGATTGAATGGATTAGCTTGGAGTGTTATAAATTGGAACCACTTCCTTTTGTGCATAGCCTATGAAATGAAGTCTTCATTAACAACATGTCCCTTTGTTCCTTTCTCTCCTTTCGTGAGTCCAGGTTCAGTGACCATCGTCTGGAGAGAAGACTCTGGTCCCAGGCATGAAGGATGCCTAGAACAGGGGGAGGGATGAAAAGTAATAACTATTTATCTAACAGCTACTATGTACCAAGCTCTGTGCTATTCACAAATAATGTCTCATTTGGTGCTCACAACAACTCTGCAAAGTAGGTACTATTATTATTCTCACTTTATACTTGGGGAAACTTGAGGCAATGAAAGATTAAAAGATTTGCTTAGAAGCAAATATCATTTATCTGAGGTCAAATCTGAACTCAGATCTTCCTGATTCCAGTTCCAATACCCTATCACCATATCACTAGTTGCTTGCTGTATGTGCCATAGCTCAGTACTCCAGACAGAGCAGTAATCTTGATTCAAAAGATGGCAGATTCCTGGACAGTATTGGAGTATGTAGAGAACTGTGCCTAAAGTCCCTGGACTCAGTCTCAGAGAGCAGTGCCAGAAGTACATGGCATCAGTACACTCTCAACCATGTCTACACTCTAAACCATGTAGCATTCATAGCCATATAGACATGATCAACTAGTGAGAGTTTCAGAAATCCAGTCTTCCAGAGAGAGAAGGGAAGTGCATGTCCTTTACCAATCTTGAGGTTATCTTTCTATTAAATTAAATTCAAGAGTTTGGGTATTCAGTAATTTACAAAGACAGTAGAGTAGAATCAAGTATGTGGTTCATGTAGCCAGAGCAGCAGGCTTTGCTTCCTATACATACCATAAATTATTTGGAAAGGCAGATCTACTAAGAAGGTGATTGCTTCTCTTGTACTCCAAGGGCTTTTGCCTTCTGAGAGAATACAAACCTTCAGAATAATATCATAAGGTTGGATACTTGAGTCTCCAGGATGAAAGTGGGACTCTAGAATATCAAAAAAGTGACTACCTATTAACTTCAAGTTCATTTTGTTTTTATCTTCCAAGGGCAGTCCAAATCTCAAGGTGAGCCAGGAGAGTCAAAGGGGGTGGACTACATCAGACCATGGCAAAAGGTGAATTTTTAGAACACAGAAGTAGAATTGTTTTAATTGTTGTGGGTTACTGTGAATCATTTGCTTTCTTATTTTTTTGTGAAGTTGAAATAAAACATGCTCTGTAATCTGTACTCAATATTCATTGTTACCTTGAGTGTTTATTCAAGAAATGGAGACTCAGATTCATTTCTATAGAGTCTTATACATAATCTGAGATTTTCTAGAGTCAACTCTATACTGGGAAAAATTACCAATTATGAATTTGGAAAGGTCCTAAGATTGTTCCCAATCCAGATAAGCCCAGAAGTTATAGTGCTAGATCATGGGGTGCATGGTATAAATAGCACATTATAATAAAGGCATTAATTTTTAGCATAAACTTTCTCATCTATAAAATAAGGGGCTGAGGTTAAAAGATCTCCATAGTCCCTTTCAGCTCTAAATCTACAAATTTACTGATTTTCCACTGATGAGTGAGTCCCTGGAATGATCAACATTGCTTGGGGAGACTCAGTTTTGCTACTCATTTTATTCCAGCTTGATTCATACTTCCAATTATTAAACTTCTTCATCAGCTTCTTTGTCCCCATTATATTCCTCATCTTTCTCCTTTTACCAGAATCTTATTTTTAAACTCTTTTATATTTTTCTTGGTCTTTTACAATTTGAACTTTTTGAAAGTTGAGATTGTTTTGTTTTCTCCCTAGTATTTGACATACAGTTGAAATTTAATACATGTTTAACTGTCTATCTAACTTCCTATCTGTTTTCCTCTCATCTATTTTCATCATCTCATTTCATGAGCTAGAAAATAGGGTTAGTTAATACTTGTACTACTACTGTAATCATTTATACATACTTGGCAAGGCAGCTTGGTGTAGTAAAAAGCATGACTTGGAGTCAAGAAGCCTGGGCTCAAATCCAAACTTCAGATTATGCTATCTCAGCTGACCATGGGCAAAACACTTAACCTTTAGAGATATCAATGTTCTCACCTGTAAAATATGAGAACAATATCTTCATACTTAACTACTTTATGGGGTTAATTAAATAATGTAAAAAGTACCCTATAAAAGTGAGCCCTCTTTCTCTATGTCTATCTGTCTCTGTTCTTCTCTCTGTCTGTCTTGCTGTGTTTGTATTTTTCTTTCTTTATCTCTCTGTATTTTTATCTATTTGCCTCTGGATGCATTTCTGTTTGTCTCTCTATTTCTACCTTTCTGTTATCATTATCTTTCTGCTATGACTGTCTATCTGTCTCCCCCGACCCTCCTGGTTTTCCTCCACCCAAGCTGTTTGACAGCCACCTCACAGTCTCTTTTATTTGATTATAATTCAACTCTCCCTTCTTAGTTTTTGTATTCCCTAGTGTTCTTTTCGGTCTCTATAGTACTTCTGGAGATTCTCTAAAGTCCCAGAGGTTCATATGTCATCTTTGATACTTGAATCATTCTACCCAACATTAATCTTGCTACTTATCTCTAGTTCTGCAAAAAACACCTGACTATGGAATATCTCTTGCATGTCCTGTAAGCATTCAAATTCACTATCCAAAATGGAATTCATTAACTTCTCCCAAGCATCTATATCACTTTCCTATTTCTGTTGAGAATACCAGTATCTCCTCTAATAACCCTGAATTGGTCTCCCTATTTATAGTCTCCTCTTCCTCTTACACAACTGCCAGAATCACTTACAAGAAAAACTCCTCTACTCAAAAATCTTTGGTAACTCCCTACTGCCTAGAGCAGAAGTGTCAACTCCCCATGCCACAGCACTTCTGAGTATGACTTGAGCTAGAATAAACTATAATTGGAAAATATTAAACAAAAGAAATACATATATAATATTAACAATATATGGTTTTCTAAGGCATTCTGCATTCAGCCAGGATCCTCATATACCAGTGGCTTTGTTTCTATTTGAGTTTGACATCATTAAGCTAGAGGATAAAATACAGACTCTTTTTAGGTTTTTTTTTGCAAAGCAAATGGGGGTTAAGTGGCTTGCCCAAGGCTACACAGCTAGGTAATTATTAAGGGTCTGAGACCGGATTTGAACCCAGGTACTCCTGACTCCAAGGCCAGTGCTTTATCCACTATGCCACCTAGCCCCCCAAAAATACAGACTCTTTAAACTGGCATTTAATGCCATAAGCAATTAGAATACTAGCTACCATCCCAGCCTTATTTCATAATAAACCTCTTTATAAACTCTGTAAGAATTGTTTGTATATTGAATTATTGGTAATTCTAATTTGGTATTCAATCTCCTGCTTACATACATCAACACCAATCACTGTCCATACCTAAAATTCACTTCTTCCTAAGCTTTGGGTGCCTCATCTTCTTTGAATCCTTTCCCAATTCAATCTCTCTCTTCCCCATCCCTTCAATTAATAACTTAAACTATAGGTAGTGTTCTTTGTGCCATCTACAGCATACTATAGTATATCTGTGTAGATTATAATTACCACCTTCCATATGATGGACATTCCTTGAGAGTAGGAATTGTATTTCCTTTTGTCTTTGAATCCTAAATGCCTAACCCAGTGGATTGACACTTGACTGACAACATTTAAAATCAGCACTGATCCCTCTTTCCCAAGTGTCCAGCATTGTAACTTAGAGAGGACCGTGACATGTTTTCCTCTCTATTGCAAACTACACCTACAGGAGAAGTGTTTATTAGTGGAGAGCATTTTGAAAGACCTTAGATAAGTATGCCACCAACTTTTTCTTGTTGTAGCTTCTTTTTCTCTCTCTCTGTCCTTGGCTACTATATTTTAACATGCAGAGAATATACTTGAGGCCATGAGTCTCCATCACTCATCATTCTATGGAAGTTAAACAAAAAATAGTTATGGGAGGGCTCCCATTACAGGCTCTGAATGGTGGAGTATTTAATGTAGAGTGACCTTATCATGACACTGCTGAGATGAGCTCGGGAGAAAGCCAAATGCGGCACTGGGAGGAGGGTGTTATTAACTGAGTTAAAGGGAAGCTACTCAAAGTCATTTTGAACTGTATTGGGGAAATTGCCAGCCAGATAGGGGGAAAATCAAATGGAAAATGGGCTGATAATGAACCACTTGGAGAGTTTACAGGAAACAACATTATCCAGAAATGGAAGAGATATGGAGAAATTATAGCAATGCCCATTAACTGAGCTAAGTCAACCATGCTTAGCCATATGACATTCCAGTGGAACAGCTGGAAGGTAGGAATGGGATCATTTTGTCATACTTTGCACACGTGAGGTGATATGGTATGGAAGACAACATAATGGAATTACAGTCATCAGACCCAGGTTCAAATTCTCCCTGATTGTTATAGGATATACAATTTGGGAAAAGCCACACTTCCTGAGCCTAGGTCTCTTCTATGAATTAGAAAGATTGCTTATATTGTTTGTCTCCTAAGTTTTTTTTTTTGCTAGGCAATGGGGTTAAGTGGCTTGCCCAAGACCACACAGCTAGGTGATTATTAAGTGTCTGAGGCCAGATTTGAACTCAGGTACTCCTGACTCCAGGGTCAGTGCTCTATCCACTTTGCCAGCTAGCTTCCCTGTCTCCTGAGCTTTAATTTAATTAAACTTTAATTTTTTGACAAGAACTCCAGATGGAAGGACTATCTGAACCCAATTCATATCACAACACTTCTTAGTCTGAGTTTAGTAGATAAATCCCAAGGAATTAGTTGCCTGAGACTCTCAGAAATTAAATTACTTGCCAAAGGTCATATAACTAATCCATGTCAGAGGAACATCTTCAAGTCCAAGACTATATTCAGTATATGAGACTTCCTCTAATACCATCATATTCTCCTATGGAAACACGAAGTATTCAAAGAAATACAGAATTGTAGAATTAGAAGGCACCTCAAAAGTCACCTTTTGAAGCCTAAACTCAAAAAGAATTCCTACTTCAATATAACCTATGTGTGGTCTTTGGGTGATCTCACATGTAGTGGATTGGAGTCTCTATTGCAGTCCTTGTAGAAGGTTGAATAACATCATAGGCTCAAAGAGATAGAACTGGAAGAGACCTCAAACACAATCTATATCAACTGCCTTAATTATTTATAGATAAATGAACTACTATGTCAATAATTCTGGGTAAGCTGGCTCTTGCCTGAGTTCAAAGTATCTTTTTCTTCTAGCTTAGAAGATTTTTACTTTAACTCTTCTTAAAAGAGGAAGGACATAGGTAACTTCCATACTGTCCCTAGGTATTTAAAGGAAAGGAAAGGATTTTCCAGGTGGTCTCTAATTTTAACCTCTGTCTATCCCCTCCTGAACTTGATCCCTCAGAAGACACTATTAGCCTCCATGGAGTCTGACTGAGCCACCAGTTTGTGGTGCAAGTCTTACAAAAGGAAGTAGGGATAGTAGAATCTTGTTGCAGCTGAGATAGCTTGTGATTAACTGTAGAGTTGACAGAAGTCCAGAATATCCAATAATCTTGACATTTTGTTGTCAGACTAGACTTATTGGAGGCTGCTATATGGATTTAAGAGATGCATCCACATGCAATCCACTTGTGTCACATAAGGAGTCATTTTTATGATCTATGGCTAGATTTTGAAAGCCCTTAAGCCAACATCCTCCTGGTCAAACTATAGAGACGCACAGAGATCATGCATATTGGGAAATGTCACTTGCTCAACAGAAACAGAGTTGTCATGGTTGTGACCAGCAATTTAGGGATATTCCCGCTGGGTCAGAGAGAATTTAAAAATTATAATATTCCTTATTTAATAAAAGTGTAGCCAAATGGATTTAAAATTTAGGAAATATTTTTAATTCACTTAGGAAGTATGGCTGTCTTACAGGGATTATGAAACTAGACTATAAGAGATCAGGGTTCTAATGTTATAATATTATATGCTTTAACTTTATGTTTTGCAATAACAATAAACACTTTAGCAAGGTATTAACCCTCTCTGGGTCTCAGTTTTTTCAACTGTGAAATGAGGGAATTGGATAAAATAATCTCTAGAGTTCTTTCCAGATTTGACATTCTATTAGTCCAAGTGTTTGTATGTTTGAGTTATCTGAGATGAATTGTACTTGGAATATACATAAAATGCTAAGCAATATCATACTAGAGAATAAGACATTAACTTTGCCACATTACTAGGTAGAGTTGTAGCTAGCATAAGTAAGAGGAACTTTAGTCCAGGGTGCCAGTATGTAGGATGGAATGCTTCTTGCTTGTGGGCAATGGTGCACACATTCTCCCCTAGATGAAATTTTTCTCTTAGCAACCTGCACATCCACACCACTTTCATTATGCATCAGTAGCCCAAACAACTAGACTAGGCTACCAGGATCCTGTAATCATTGTGTTTTTACCTTACTCTGCTTCCTTCTCCCACTCCCTGATAGGGGTATAAATTGGATAATCCTCTCTCTGTTAGTGATACTATACTGACAATCAAACATTCCTTTTTCTAACTGTCACTATCATCCTCATACCCACTTTATGAAAAAGAAATGAAACACAAAACAAACTGGTTTTGCTCCAGATGAAAATAAAATCATAGTTATGACTTTACTACTCTTAGAGTGCTATTGATCACATCATAGCAATAATTCAATGAAAAACTAGAAAAGACTTCAAAAGTTCATGCTAAGCTTTCTACTGAGGTAGTAACTCACCCAGCTGATCTTGCTGAAAACAAGCCTGTATCACTTAACTTCTCCAGAAATTCCCCCCTTGTTTCAACCTTTCTCTAAGGTTCTCCTTGAAGCAGGGCAAGTGAGGAAAGAAAGCATCCTGCTTGCATATTTTCACATATCCATAAATGGATTTGAAAGACCCAGAGAAGGAAAAAAAGTCTGTGTTTCTGTAATATGCCAGGCTGACGTGACAGATAATTAGCAGGGTGACCTGTTTCCCTGAGATGGGAGACTCACCAATAATGAAGGACTTTCAACCTCTAGTCTTTTTATATCTGGGCCCTTTATGAATTCCATTCCCTGGAACATCTCTGCCAGTCAATAGTGACTTGAATCTCAAAACCTTCAATGTCACCTTTTCTTTGAAAATTCTTCTGACAATGATGCTGAATAAATTGACTTTGCCATTTACTCTACAGGTTTCGGGGGGGCAGAGGGAGAGGCATGGGAGAAGTTAGTTGAAAATCCCAAAGAACTAGTTCCTCCAAAGGGATGCTACTTGAATAGGCATGCCACTTATCCACCTCCTTTCCTTCTTTTATAATCAATCATTCATTCTCATTCCACTCTGCCCAAAAGAATCATGCCATACATGCAATGATAATTTGGAAGCTCTCCTGATAGAACCTTATATCCTTTAATGAATTTCTAGTCCTAACTTCTCATAGTATCACAGAATTTTTTTTAACTAAGAGAGACCTTGGAAATGATTAACTCTATACTCTTCCCTCTCATTATAAAGAAGAGGAATCTGAGTAGTTAAATGTCTTGCCCCAAACCAAATACCCAGTTAGTAGCACAGATATCTTATACCCAAAGGAACACCTTTCCACAATATCATTTTGATAATCATTAAGGATAAAAAGTTGAAATAAACATTAACATTAGAAGTTATACCAACAGCAACAAAAATGTAAGACAAACTCAGTAGCTATTTTTCTAACTCCTACTGGAATTTAACTCAAATCCCTAGAAGGTGACTGATAATTCTCTCCTCAGTGCTCTATAGGATTCTCTCATGAGGGTATATATATTCTGGTTTTGCTTTACTTTTTATCTTCAAGCTTATTACAGTGCCTGGCACATAGTAGCCATTTAATTAATGCTTTTTGAGGGGTGGAGTCAAGATGGTGCAGAGAACGTAGGAAGCTCTTGGAGCTTTTCCTAATCTTACTTTGAAACAAATTTAGATGAATTCTCTAAACACCCCACAAAATGTCAGCACCCACAAAAAGACAGAGTGAAACAACTTTTATACTCCAGCCATCTCGGAGGAATTTCAGGAAAGGTCTGTCTCATGTGGGTAAAAGGAAGGTACGGCAGCAGATTTGGGAAGGCAAATTGGGAAAGATATTAGCCACAGTGCAACTCAGTAATGAAAGCGCTTGGGACCCAATTCATCAAGTCAACTGTACAGAAAGTGAATAATGCAGTCCTAAGACCCAACATAGAAAGCATACTCCAAGTCCAGAATACCATACAACAGGAAAAACTGGGGTGGGCTACTCTAACAAGGAACAAGCCTCAGGAACCTGAGAACTCAGTACAGAAATCTAGGAATCACATTCCAGGCCCCAACAAAGAAACAAAAGAAACTTGGAATTGTACCACCTGTGCCCTAGAAGCAGAGCTCAACTTTCAAAATGAGCAAGCAAACAAAAAGAACACTAATTATAAAAAGCTATTGTGTGACAGGAAAATGCAAAATGTAATTTTAGGAGAGGAAAACAATGAAATAAATGCCCATATGTGAAGCTTCAAAAAGAATTATGATTTGGTGTCAAATCCAAAAAGTCCTCTTGATAGCTCAAAAAAGTATTTTAAAAGTCAAAGAAGAAAGGAAAAACAAAAATTGGGAAATGAGAGTCAAACAGGAGAATTATGAAAAATTGAAAAAGGAAACAAAATATTGACTGAAAAAATACCTTTAAAAGTAGAATTAACAAAATGGAAAAGAAACCAACTACTTTAAAAGTAAAATCAATCAACTGAAAAAGGAAACATAAAAATTAACCAAAGAAAATAAAACTTCAAAAATTAGAATTAGGCAAGTGGAACCCAATGACTGTATGAAACATTAAGAATCTATCAGATAAAATCAAAAGACTGGAAAATAGAAGAATATATAAATAGCCTCTTAGCAAAAAATGATCAGCCTGGAAAATAAATCCAGGAGAGAGAATTTATGAAATTCTCTTCCTGAAAGCAAGGATAAAAAAAAGAGCCTGGACAATATCTTTCAGGAAATAAGAAGGAAAACTGCCATAATAACCTAGAAGAAGCTCAGTTATTTCCAAGTTCCCTCTTAGTTAAAAACCCTGTGATCCTATGAGGAGTTAGAACTTGATAGTCATTAAGGGATATAAGGTTCAAATAAGAGAGCCTCCAAATCACTATTGCATGTGTATCATGATTCTTTCAGGCAGAGTGGAATGGGAATGAATGATTGATTATAAATTAGAGGACTTATTGGTTTCAACATTAAAGGGCCTAAAGTCCTGGAATATGATTATCTGTAGGACAAAGGAGCTTGGATTATAACCAAAAATTAACTACATTTCTAAATTCAGCATTCTTTCAGAAGGAAAAAAATGAATATAGAAATGAAATATAAAACTTTCAAACTTATCTGATAAAAAGACCAGAACAGGGGCGGCTAGGTGGCATAGTGGATAAAACACTGGCCTTGGAGTCAGGAGTACCTGGGTTCAAATCCGGTCTCAGACACTTAATAATTGCCTAGATGTGTGGCCTTGGGCAAGCCACTTAACCCCATTTGCCTTGCAAAAACCTAAAAAACAAAACAAAACCTAAAAAGACCAGAACTGAAATCTGATCTTCAAATACAAGATTCAAGAGATGCATAAAACAAGTTATTCAATAAGACTTGTATTTCTATAGGACAGTTGATAGCAATATACTTAGAGAGTGTGGCTATAATACAGATTAAAACAACTAAGATATAAAAATGAATTATGCTTTGATAAGAAGACAGAGGCAGAAGAGGGTAAATAACACCACATGAAGAGGTATAAAGGACCTTTATATTGGAGGGAAAAGAGGGAACATATAAATATTGAATGAATACATACATTACCAATTAGGTTTAGAAATTTATCAGACCCTATATGGAAGTAGAAAGGGAAAAAGGAAAGAAAGGGGAAAGAGAGGCTGATAGAAAGGAGGGATAAATTAGGGAGAAAATAAAAGAGGAAAGGAGGGAGACAAGATAAGGGGGTTATTAGAAGGGAGGGCCATCTGAGGGAGGCTATGGTCAGATGCAAAATACTGGTAAGAAAGGACAGAATGAAAGGAGAGAGAAAAGTACAAATGGGGGGGTGAAAGAGGATGGGGAGTAATATAGTGTTAGTAATCATAACTGTGAATGTGAATGGGATGAATTCTCACATAAAATGAAAGCAAATAGCATAATTCATTAAAAATCAGAATCTTACAATATATTGTTTATAAGAAACATATTCGAAGCAAAGAACCACTCACAAAGTAAAGACAAAAGGCTGGAACAGAATTTATTATGCTTCAACTGATATTAAAAAAGCAGGGGAAAACAATCCTGATTTTGGACAAAGCAAAGACAAAAACAGATCTAATTAAAAGAGATAAAGAAGAAAATTACAACTTACTAAAAGGTACCATAGGCAATGAAATAATACCAATATTAAACCTATATGCACCAAGAGGTATAGCATCCAGATTCTTAGAGGAGTAGCTTAATGAGTTATGGGAAGACATAGACAGCAAAACTACACTGGTAGGGGACCTCATCTTCCCTTTCTCAGAATTACATAAATCAAATCACAAAATACAAAAATAAGCAAGAAGGAATTTAAGGAAGGAAATAGAATTTTTTGAAAATTTAGATATATCTCTGAAGAATATTAAATGGGGATAGAAAGGAATATAACTTTTTCTCAGGGACAAATGGTACTTTCATAAAAATTGACCATTAGGGCATAAAACCCTCACAATCAAATCTAGAAGACAGAAATATTAAATACATCTTTTTAAGATCATGATGCAATTAAAATTACACATAATAAAAGGTCATGCCAAAATAGACTAAAATTAATTGGAAACTAAAAGACTTAATTTTAAAGAATGAGTGGATCAAACAGCAAATCATATGAATAGTAAAAATTTCATTCAAGACAAAAGCAGTGATAAGACCTTATACCACAACTTGTGAGATGCAGCCAAAGCAATTATTAGGGAAAGGTTTATTTCTCTAAATGCTTACATGAATAAAATAGAGAAAGAAGAACTCAATGAATTGGGCATGCAACTAGAAATGCTTGAAAAAAGAACAAATTAAAAATTTACAACTAAATAACAAATTTGAAATTTTGAAAATTATAGGAAAGATTAATAAAATTGAAAGTAAGAAAACTATTGAACTAATAATAAAAAGTTCACTAATGAAATTATCAACAAAATAGATACATCATTGATTTTTAAATAAATGAAGAAAAACCAATTATCAATATGAAAATGAGAATAGCAAACTTACTACTAAAGAGGAGGAAGCTAAAATAAAAATTTAGAGCTATTTAGTTCTATTGTATGACAATAAATCTGACAATATAAATGAAATGGCTGATAATTTATAAAAATATAAATTGCCAAAATTCATAGAAAACAAAAGAAAATACTTAAGTAACCCCATTTCAGAAAAAAAATGAACAAGCCATCAATGAACTTCCTAAGAAAAAATCTCCAGGACCAGATGAAATGATAATCTCAATAGATGTTGAAAAAGCTTTTGAAAAAATTTTGACAAAGCAAGCACTCATTTCTATTAAGAACATTAGAGAACATAAGAATATATGGAGTTTTCCTTAAAATGATGAGCAGTATCTATTTAAAGCCACAAGCAAACATTATATGTAGTAGGGATAAGCTAAAAACATTCCCAATAAGATCTAGGGTGAAACAAGGATGCCTATTACCACTATTATTCATTACTCCATTAGAAATGATAGCTTTAAACCTTCTCTTGTGACTATTATGGGGAAGGCAACTCATCCCAGAGACAGAGCCAATGGAATCTGAACAGACTGAAGTACATTTTTTTTTCCTCTCTCAGTATTCTTGAGGTTTCTCATCTTTTGGGGGGGACGGGGGGTTATGATTGCTCTCATAACTAGATTGCTGTAATAATATGAAATAAACCAAAATAAAGCTTACTAAAAAATAAATGATAGCTTTAGCCATAAGAGAAGAAAAAAGAAATTGAAGGAATTATAAAGGCATTGAAGAAACATAGCTCTGTCTTGCAGATGATATGATAGTATACATAGCTAATTCTAGAAAATCAACTAAAAAACTAACTGAAACAATTAGTAACTTTAGCAAAATATTAGGATATAAAATAATTCCACAAACATCATCAGCATTTCCATATAATACCAACAAAGTCCAGAAATAAGTGATAGAGAAATTCCATTTAAAATAATTGAGGGGGCGGAGCAAAGATGATGGCATGAAGGCATTTCCTGGGCACTCCTTCCCTGCAAAACTCCAAAAGCCAACAAATTATAACTCTAGTCAAAATTTAGAGGGGGCAGAACCCCCCAAAAGACTGAATGATACATTTTCCAAGACTAAGATAACTTAGAAGTTCCGTGGGAAAGGTGCATTTCACCAGGACGGGGAGTTGGAAAAAGCCCCAGTTGCAGCACAGCACTGGAATAGCTTTAAGGGGCGGGGAGAGAATAATGCTATACCAGAATGAGTGTGGAGTGAGGGAGCACTGGTGGCAGAACTTGCAGTGAGAATCTGGAAAAAGCATCCTGCACCCCCAGAGCAAAGCCCACAGGTGGTAAGGAGGTCAGGGAAGACTGCAGAAATTTCTCTTCCTTTCACTTGGGGTAGGACTCTGCTGTTTGCCTACACTCAGCTCCAGGTTGCAGTTTGAGCTTTCATACTAAGATAGCCAAACAGGATCCCTCCTTACAGTGTCAGGGCAGAGGGAATTGAGGTGGTCATCTACATATCAAAGCACAGGCAAGAAAGCATAAGATCTTGGAGGAATAAAGGTCCCAGTGAGGTTCCCCCCCCCCAAAAAAAAACCCCACAGCCTTGGAAGTGCTTTTCTTGACTCTTATGTGAAATTTCTTAGCTACTTCTTCATCTCCATTTCCTTCCTCCCAGTACTTTCCTTTATCACCCAATGACTCCATATTTTTACTATATTACACCACTATATTCCACTCCTTCCTGTGCTCTTTCTAACTGCTCTTTTAAGTGAGAAAGTTCATGTGAGTTATCAATATCTTCTTCCTGTGCAAAAATACAAACTATTATCACTACTATTATTCAATATTCCATTAGAAATGATAGCTTTACAACTTCTCTGGTGACTATGATGGGGAAAGCAACTCATCCCAGAGACAGAGTCAATGGAATCTGAACAGACTGAAGTTAGTCTTGGGTTGAGGAAATGAGTAAACAACAGGCAGGAAAAAAGAAGAATCTGGCCATAGAGAATTACTTTAGTTCCATGGAATATCAAAACACATACTCAGATGAAACTTCCATATCCAAAACCTCCAAGAGAAATAGAAAATGGGCTCAGACTATGAATGAGCTCAAACAAAAGACTTTGAAAAGCAATTAAGGGAGATGGAGGAAAAATTGGGAGGAGAAATGAGAGTGATGCAGAAAAATCATGAAAACCAAATCAACAGCTTGGCAAAAGAAACACAAAAAAAAAAATACTGAAGAAAATAAAATGTTAAAAACCAGCTTAGGCCTAATGGAAAAAGCAAAACAAAAGGCAAATGAGAAGAATTCCTTAAAAAGCAGAGTTGTTCATCTGGAAAAGGAGATAAAAAAACTCTCTGAAGAAAATAACTCCTTTGAATGCAGAATGGAACTAAAGGAAGCTGAAGACTGCAAGAAATCAAGAAGAAATAAAACTTTCCCAAAAAAGCCAAAAATTAGAAGAAGATGTGAACTATCTCATTGGAAAAAACAACCAGCTTCAAAAACAGATCCAGAAGAAATAATTTTAAAATTATTGGGCTACCTAAAATTCATAACCTGGAAAAGAGCCCAGACTTCATTTTTCAAGAAATAATAATACAGTAAAATGACCTGAGATCTTAGAAGCAGAGGGTAAAATAGAAATTGAGGGAATTCACTAGTCACCTCCAGAAAGAGATCCCAAAAGAAAAACTTCCAGGAATATTATAGCCAAATTCCAAAGTCAAAATTCCAAGTCAAAGAGAAAATTCTAAAAGCTGCCAGAAACAAACAATTCAACTACCCAGGCTCCATAGTCAGGATTACACAGGATCTGGCAGCATCTACATTAAGGACTTGTAGGGATTGCAATATGATATTCCAGAAAGCAAAAGATCTTGGTTTACAAGCAAGAATCAACTACCCACCAAAACTGAACATCTTCTTTCAGGGAAAAAGACGGATTTTCGAGGAAATAGGGGACTTTCAAATTTTCCTTTTGAAACAAAGTTTGAACCCCAAGTGCAGGACTCTGGTGAACCATAGAGGGAGTGGAAGAGAAGGGCTAACTATGAGAAACTTAATAATATTGAACTGTTTGTATTTTTGCACAGGAAGAAGATAGTGATAACTCACATGCACTTTCTCATTTATAAGAGCAGTTAGAAAGAGCATATATAGATAGGACATAGGAAGGAGTGGAATATAGTGGTGTAATATAATAAAAAGATGGGAGTCAATGGATGATAAAGGAAAGTACCGGGAGAAAGTAAATGGAGATGAAGAAGAAACTAAGAAATTTCACATAAGAGTCAAGAAAAAGCTTTTTCAAAAGAGTGGAAAGGGGGAAGGCAGGGGGGGAATGAGTCAGTTTCATTCTCATCAGAAATGGCTCAAAGAGGAAATAACATACACACTTAAAAGGGTGAGGAAATCTATCTTACCCTTGACAAAAATGAGAAGAAATGGATGGGATAAGGGGGAATGAGGGAAGGGAAGGGGGTAATAGATGATAGAAGAGAGGGAAGATTGAGGGGGAGGGTACTCACATACAACACACTTTTGGACAGGGCCAGGATGAAAGGAGAGAGAGAGAATAGAATAAATGAGATTGGGGAGGAATAGAAGTACAGCTAGTAATAGCAACTGTGGGAAAAATATTGAAGCAATTTCTCTGGTGGATTATGATAAAGAAAGCAACTCACCCAAGAGATAGAGCCATTGGAATCTGAACACAGACTGAAGTACATTCTCTCTCTCTCTCTCTCTCTCTCTCTCTCTCTCTCTCACACACACACACACACACACACACATACACACACACATTATTCTTGAGATTTCTCATGTTCTTGGGGGGTTATGTTTACTTTTATAACAAAATTATTGTAATAATAGTAATAATAAATAAAAATAAAATAAAATAATTGGGGACAACATAATATATTTGGGAGTCTATCAACCAAGAAAAACCAAGAACTATATGAGTACAATTGCAAAATACTTTTAACACAAATAAATTCAGCTCTAAACAATTGGGGAAATGTCAGTTGTTCATGTGTAGGCCAAACTGATACAATAAAAGTGACAATTCAACCTAAATTAAATTACTTATTCTGTGCTATATCAATCAATTTGCAAAAATATTACTTTTATTGAACTAGAAATAATTGTAACAATATTCATCTGGAGGAACATTTGGTCAAGAATATCAAGGGGATCAATGATAAAAATTAAAAAGAAGGTGATCTAGATCTAAATCTATATTATAAAGCAGCAGTCATAAAACCTGTCTGGTACTAGATATGAAATAGAGTGGTGAATCAGTGGAATAGATTAAATACTAAAGAAGCAGTAGCGATGACTATAGTAACCTACTGTTTGATTAACCCAAAGTCTACAACATCTGCGATAAAAACTTCAACTTGACAAAAACTGCTGGGAAAACTATAAAATAATGTGGCAGAAGCTAAACCTTGACCCATATTTGACACTTATAACAAGATAAGGTCAAAATGGGCCACAGAATTTAGACAGAAAGGGTGATACCAAGTGTCTCATAGGAGAACAAAGAATAATTTTTCTGTCAGAAGGAATGGAGGCAAGTTTATGAGTTAGAATACATTAAAGATTACAAAATGGATAATTCTGATTACATTGAATTAAAAAGGTCTTGCACAAATAAAACCAATGCAACTAAGATTAGGATCATAGAAAACTGGGAAACAATTTTTACAGATAAAGGTTTCATTTCTAAAATATATAGAGAACTGAATCAAATTTATGAGGATAAATCATTCTGCAACTGAAAAACTGACCAAAGGAAATGAGTAGGAACTTTTCAGTGAAGAAATTAAAGCTATCTATAGTCAAAAGAAATAATTGCTCTAAAGAATTTTTGATTAGTGAAATGGAAATTAAGACAACTCTGCAATACTACTTCACAGTTATCAGATTGACTAAAATGATAAAAGAGGAAAATGAGTGATGTTGCAGAGGATGAGGGAAAACTGAGATGATAATGCATTGTTGGTGGAGTTGTGAACTGATTGAAATAAAGTGATCAGCCAAACAACTTTCTTTAAAGTATGTATACTAAAGTAGTAAAGTAAAAACAAGTACAATACATTTATCCCCTCCTCCACCATTCTGTAACACTCTCATCAGTACATATGATGTCCAGGGGAAAGTTTAGGGTCAAACTAAGCAAATTCATGTAAAAGAAGAAGTACCTTACAGTTTCTGCCCACTGGAAGTCATTTTCTCCCCTCTATGTGGGTATTCATGAATTTCCACTTCATTTTAGCATGACTTTCTTCCAAGCTAATTGTCATACTTGAAGCTCCATTTCCTCAATTGACCTAGGTTACATTTAGCTTCCCATATATAGTTTTCAAGTTCATATTAGCTTTCTCTGGTTTTATTGGGGGGGGGTGCAGCAGGGGTGGGGGGGTGGGGGGAAGACAGATGTATTCTTTCCTTCCTCCTCCAACCATTTCCTCTCAGGAGTTTTGCTGAGTTGTTCTCTTTGTTGTTTAGACAATCTTAGGTTCCAAATGACTCTATTTTATAGAATACCTAGGGGGCATGATAGGTCATTCATTAGTTTAATGGCATTGATTGGCTGATTGATTGGAGATGTCTAGGCCTTGTTTACACCTTGGTTCAAATACCTGATTGATTCAACAAATACTTCTTCATCTATTAAAAGTATCAAAATGTAGAATTTTGCCAATAGGAATGGAATCTTTGATTGATTGATTGATTTAATTCACCCTCACATTTTTACAATAATGATGATATACTATACATAAATAAAGTAGATCCATAAATAAAACAACATTTTTATTTAAAACATGATAGGGATATAATTATAAAAATTGATATTTATCAGAGGAAAAGTTTATACTCATTTGGGTCCTATCTTCTAAGTAAAAATATATGGTTTCTAAATCAAAGAAAGTCAGACTAGGGGCAGCTAGGTAGAGTAGTAGATACAACACTAGCCCTGCAGTCAGGAGAACCCGAGTTCAAATGTAGCCTCAGACATTTAACAATTACCTAACTGTGTGACCTTGGGCAAACCACTTAATGCTATTTGCCTTGCAAAACACCTAAAAAAGTCAGACTAAAACAATAATATTAATTTGATGCATACTGTTATATGAAACTAAGCTATAGGATTCTACTGAAAATATATCAAATAATACTTTCATTTTGCATAATCTTCATTCAGTAGTATCAAAATGTGATTTGTACTCAACAAGTGTAAAATTCTTAATATACCAAATCAAACTAGGCACTGAGATCATATCAAACCAGTGAATAAAAGTCACATTTGAAAATATCTTGGTCTAATCATTGCATGACACATTGAACATAAAGCTATCAGGGAAAAAGCTGTAGCTGAATACATTAAGAAATTTTCTGATACTCTTAAATCTGATTCTATAAGAAGAATGCATGTTGTTGTCAGTCTTAATGTACACTTTTAGAATTGAATGATGAAATATATTTGCCAAATATCCTAATCAAACCTATACAATATCAACAAGATTCAGAGCTCATTACCCTAAGGCACCTCAAGAAAGATGAAAGAAAAAAAAATTGAGAAGAATTGATAGATATTTGCAGAGCACATGATAAGCAGTTCAAAAAACATAGAAAATATTCATGTAACACAAAGATAATATGTCTATAAGAGACAAAACTAAAAACATTGGATTAGTAGATTGTAAATAAATATATTACTTTCTATGGAGACAACAAAATGGCTAAATTCAATGGACCTTCCATGGATAACATTAGAAAGAACTCTACTGAAAATGTAATAAAAAGAAGTATCACACTGATAATTGGGTCATGAAGATCTGTTTATAAAAATGTATGGGCTTTATGATGGCAATTAAGGACCAGGTCAGCACCACCAGGAATTAAAGATGGTTTATATTAAATACTTAAAACCAAAGCATATTACATTAGAAAAGAATGGAAACTGCACAGTATATCCCCACAGATGGCAAAAATGTAATACCTTGCCCAGGATCACATAGCTAGTAAGTGTAGGAGGTTGGATTTGAACTCAGGGATTCTTTATATTAGGCACCACTTTATACATACAATGAGACCTAGCATGATCTTATAGAAGGAGCCATGAGTACAGCATCAGAACATCTCACTTCAAATTCCAAGGTATTAGAGTCAGAGAGCAGCATTCAAATCCTTTCACTGACCTACTACTTGTATAAGCTTGAAAAAAAAATTAAACTCTTTGGATCTTAGTTCCTTTACATGTCAAATAAGAGGAGTGGATTAGATGACCTGAAATCAGTTATAGCTTTGTGTTTTTATGCTCCCCAACAATGTGGCAATAAGAACCTAACACTATAGAATTTGTATTGAGGATGCTTTAAAGGATGCATGTATTAAGACTAAAGTTTATAATAATTTAAAGTTTATGATTAGATAATAATACCTGATAGATTAAACATTCTAATAGTTACATTCAACTACAAAAAAGTTACTTTATCCACCTGGGAAATTTTCTGAAAAGCATTAAAAATAAAAGAATAATATTGGGATAGAGAATTTTCCTTGAACTATTTCTGCCTGAATTCACCCAGAATTCCATCAAATAAGATGAGAAAATTGATTTTCTATAATAATAGTAATAATGATAACTGCCATTTATCAAATAGTAATAGTAATATCTGTATATTCTTTGAGGATTATAAAGCATTTTTAGAGATTCCATTTGATATCCATAGCACTTCAGAGGCAGCTTGGCAAATTGGATAGAGTAGACTACAAAGTAATAAAGACTAAAGTTCAAATTATGCTTTTTGACTGTGTGTCCCTAGGCAAGTCATTAAACTTTTAATGCCCAGGCAGTTGTCTAAGAATATAGGTTGCAAAGGAGATGCTCATTTGCATGAAAACAGTGGATTTTTCCATTACAAATCTCCCATACCAATGAAATTAATGATCAAACTTTTATTTGTTTGTTTTTTTACAGGATAGTATTTTACAACTAACAAAATGCTTTGAATTCCTCATGTCATTTAGGATTCATATAAGTTCTAAGAAATATGTCCTTTTCTGTTGTTTTGGTTCAGATCTGTGATTTCTTCAGTGCTGAAAATTGGTGGATATATTTCCTCCACAGTTGGCAGGAAACAAGTATTTTTTAAGTTCCTATAACATGCTAGGTACCATAAACATCGGGGATAAAAATATAAGCAAAAGAAGAAAAACAGCCCCTACTCTCAAGGCTTACATTTTTCTAGAAGAAAATAACACCATAAAAGGGAGCTGAAAGGGCATTGGGAAAAGGTATCTGCTCAGGGTTGTGGCAGCCATTAACAAAATGAAACATGGCTAATCTGGGTCTGTCCCCAAAATAGAGGCCCCAAAAGGAAGTCACCAATGGGGAAAGAAGGCTGACAGGACAGAGATGATTTTTCAGAGTGATAGATTCCCTGGTGCTGAGGGAAGTTCCAGGTGAAGAGCCTATAGAGACAAAATATTAGAAGCATGACTAGCTTCAGTCTATCCTCAAAAATGTTGAACCCAAAAGGAATTTACCCATTACTAAATTCACCTATACAGACAGACTAGTCCCTCTTCTGTAATTTACTGCAATAGGAAATTGCCTGGAACAGTAAAAATCAAATGGGGGAAGGAAGAAATAAACATTTATATAGTCTCTACTATTTTCTAAGCACTAATATTTGTTGTTGTTGTTGTTCTTTGAAAGGCAATGGGTTTAAGTGACTTACCCAAGGTCATACAGCTAGGTAATTATTTAAAAGTGTCTGAGGTCAAATTTGAATTCAGGTCCTCCTAACTCCAAGGCTGATATTCTATCCATTGTACTACCTAGATGCCCTCAAAGCAGTACTATTGCCTTTGAGGAAACTCAGGCAATGGTTAATTTACTAAGCATCTAAGGCTAGATTTGAACTCCAGTCTTTTTTTTTTTTTTAGGTTTTTGCAAGGCAAATGGGGTTAAGTGGCTTGCCCAAGGCCACACAGCTAGGTAATTAAGTGTCTGAGACCACTCCTGACTCCAGAGCCAGTGCTTTTATCCACTGAACCACCTAGCTGCCCTGAACTCCAGTCTTATGACTCCAGGGTCAGTACTCTATCCACTTACATCACCTAGGTTACTCCTGGTCATTCAACTACTCCACACAACACCTGAATGCAGTCTTCCTTAACTTCAAAGCCAATTTTCTATCCACTACTTTTCAGGGGTAATTCTCGTTTTTATATAATTAGAAAACTGAGACTCAGAGGTTAATTGCTTTCCCATGATCACACAGAGTATCGAAGTCAGGATTTGAACCCAGCTTTTTCAGATACTAAATCCAGCAATAAATCCAAAATAAATTGATTATCAAAGTACAGAGGGAACTGAAAGGGAGACTATGTTATCTAGTCTAATTTCTTCATTTTACAAGTGATGGAGTGAAGTTGGCACTTTCTGTCTATATATCTAGTTCCTACTGACTATATATATATATTTTTTTCAATGGTTTGAATTTTTTTACTTTATTATGATAGGTAAGGGTTTTTTTTTACTTTATTATTAAATCCATTTTTTAACTTCATTATGATATGTAAGAGGCTGAAAATGGAAGGGAAGAGAATAAAGGAGGGACAAAAAGGAAATAAAGACATGTATTCATCTGTCTAACTTCTCTAACTTCAATGTATCTGACTGAAGCCTAAGGAGCTATCATGATAGCAAACTCTAAAGTTAATCCTTTAAATTAAGTCCAAATAAAAGCTAATATTGCATTATAAATATAAATGTGAGAGGCCTCTGGTCTTTCACTTGGATTTCCAGTAAGTTAGGTACAAATGCAAAATAAGGGTACTTTCCTGAAGGACATATCTTGATATTTAGGAGTTATCAGAGCCTTCTCCCAAGGTAGCTAGACTACAGCATGAAATCAATGATTCTCAAGCATTAACAGATTTTTTTTAAGTGAATGGGGTTGTTTTAAAAAGAAAACCAGGGAACCCATGAAGAAGAGGACATATTTCTCTTCCTAGTGGCAGCAGCCTCAGGCCTTGGCAGCTGCTGCCAAAATTGAAGTTGAGGTTGATACCTTGGGCAATTCCCAGCTCACTCTCTGACTTGTTCAGGCTCCTTATAAAAGTGACAAACTGATGATTGTCACAAATCTCACTTCACTTCTAATTACAGTTTACAACTTCCCATTTTCCCCCACCAAAATAGCAGAGACACAGCCGCTGCTTGTGGTAACTGACAAATATTCACATAGAGAAAAGCCGATAAATGATTTAATATGAGAAGCTTGATGAGGGAAGAAAATATTTCCTTTTCTTTCTTGAATCAATGATTCCTATCACCTTGGCCCAAAGAAAAAAATGTCTGTCTACATAAGACAATTAGAAATTCTTAAAGTTGGAATGGATCCTAGAGTCTGTCTAGTGCAACCTCACACCCCAAAACAGTCAATGTAACAAATATAATCTCTATCTAGTCCCTGAAATAATTAAGTGATAATGGAGGAGGTTCAAATATGACTCCTTCCTAGAAAGAGCTTACAAATTTTGTTTATTGGCTGATAAGACATATGCATAGATATTTGTGGAAGGATTAGATGGATTGATGGATGGATAGATGGATGGATGGATGGATGGATGAATGGATGGATGGATGGATGGATGGATGGATGGATGGATGGATGGATGGATAGATGGATGGGTGAATGGATAGATGGATGTATGGATGGATAGTTGGATGAATAAATTAAATTAATGCTATAGTAAATGTATACAAAATGCTGTTATCTCAAAGACAACTTGTCTCATCTGAAATTCCCTGTGATTGTCCAGGGCACCACTTTCTCCCCATTCACACAGGCTCACAAATTCATTGTCTTTCTTGACTCTTCATTCTCATTCATCTCACATAGTCAATTAATTTCCAAATCTTTTGACTCCTATCTTCACAGCATCTCTTGTACATGCCCCCTCCTCTCTACTCACATAGCTAAATCCCTAGTTTAACTAGACTATTGGAATAGCCCTCTAATTGGACTGCCAACCTTAAGACTTTCCCACTTCCAATACATCCTACATATGACTGCCCAAATGACTTTTCTAAACCACAGATCTGATCTTGTCAGAAGGAACTCCAGTGATTCCCTCTGACCCTTAGGATGAAATATAAACTCTTCCATTTGACATAATCCAGACTCTGCTTATCTTTCCAGTCTATGTCAGCTCTTCATGCACTCTATGGTTTAGCAACTTTCTGTTGTTCCTTCAACACAATGTATTATGTTCTGTTTCTATGTCTTTGCCCTAGCTGTCCCCTATGCTGGAATGCTCTTGCTCCACTTAGTTTCCCTAACTTCCTTCATGACTTGATTCAAGTCCTACAGGAGAATACAAGTCCTGCAGGAGGCCCTTCTCAATGTCTCTAACTTCTCCTTTTAAAATTTTATTTATTTAAAGCAATGGGATTAAGTGACTTGCCCAAGATCACACAGCTAGGTAATTATTAAGTGTCTGAGGTTGGTTTTGAACTCAGGTCTCTTGACTCCAGGCCAGTGCTCTATCCACTGCACCACCTAGCTGCCCCTCTCCCTACCTTCTAATGTGTCTCTGATTTGCTTCCATCTACTCTGTACATATCTTGTATGTACATGCTTATTGGCATGTTATTTCCCCCTTAGGATGAAAGTTTCTTGTGTGTCAGGACAGATTTTTTTTCCTTTTTTTTTGAACTGGATCTTGAAGGAAAAATAGGATTTGGATATTTAGAGATTTAGGAGTTAGATATTAGTTATATGGGGGACTGGTTATAATAAGTCTTCCTTCTAACATTGTTTTCCAGCTTTGGGGAAGGGAGTACTTCAGACACTATAACTATTCCAATATGGATTATATTTTCTTTGCCCCACCTCAAATATATTTTAGCTGGTAGGTCCTGGAATCAATTATCCTAACAGACATTATCACTGGATGAATTTATAGCTCCTTTCTAGGGATTTACAGTCCAGAAAGATCAATGTAATCTCTTCAGATCTCTCCATTTTCTTGGATAAAATAGAAATGATACTGGCTCTTTATGATTGACTCTTGCAGAAGGAAGCCACTTGAAGATAAGCAAAACACATACATAAAGGAAAGAATACTTTGACCTCCTATAAAAGGTTTTCTGGAACCAGTTCAAATTGACTTATAATAGCTGCTTGGTAAAATGGATAGAGCCCAGACCTGGAGTCAGGAAGACCTGAGTTCAAATCTGCCTATAGACCCTTCTTAGCTATGTGATCCTGGACAAGTCATGTAACCCTGTTTACCTCTATTTCCTCATCTGTGAAATGAGCTGAAAAATAAAATGGGAGACTTGTCCAGTATCTTTGTCAAGAAAACTGAAAATGTGGTCAGGAAGAATACATCATGACTGAAAATAAATAAATAACAACAAATATTGGTAAATTTATGTCATGAGGATCCTAATTATTTCTTCAGGTTCCGAAAATTGAAGATATGATTATTCAGATACTGCCAATAAACTTTGAAAGAATAAGGAGAATGGGGAAAAATAACAGGTTGTAGAAGAGAAAATAAAGAACTATTTTTTTTACTGTGCCTATTTGTTACAAAAAGTTTGTATTGTTCTTTCTTTTTTCCATCCTGACTTTATTTTTTCAGGGATTTGAAGACATTTATGCAAAACATAGACTCACTAGTAAATGATAAAAGCAACATACTCTCATTTGTCTCATTTTTACTCACACAGGGGAAGACTTGCAGCTTAACTTGAGATACCCTAAGGGCATATAGAGGCAAGCAAAGATACAACAGGATCACAGTCAGTAGAGAGTTAGGGAGATCTGTTGAAGCTCTGTCCAGACAAGACATATCTATAACTAGGGAAGTTGAAAAGCTGATGGAGCTTGAATGAGTGATATTTTATGCTTTGGCAAGTGAAGGAAAGGATATCAATGACCACACTATAAGCACATTCCTGATCAGGTGCATAAGTTATATGTTTTCATTATTCCTCCTGGTTCTATGTGAGAAGATCTGGGCTGACTGAGAAATTCAAGCTGAGAAAGACAAGGGATAAATGCTTTATATAGAGAGAAACTGGGCCTCAACCATCCTTATTTTCCCTTTTTGCAATGTCAAAAAATGATTTAGGCAATCAACAGGAATTTATATTTATAAGTATATATATATATATACATATATATATTATATTTATATTATGCCATGCACAAATGTTAGTCTTTACATGTATCACTATTGTCTTTCAAGTTATAAGTATTCAAGTATACAGAAGTATTGTTCTTGGTCAACCAAGACTGCTTTTCAGGTTTACTTTGAATCTGATTTTCACTGATTCTGACTTCTACTACAATGTTCTTTCTATTCCAATACAACCTACCTAAGAAGATCAGTATGTAGTTCAAACAGAATAATGCATGTTTATTCTTATAAATTAGACCATAATTGTATTAGTATAAGGAATGCCCTGGGAGGAACTTCCTCTATCAATGCAGGTTGGCACTGTCTCTGCTAATGTCTTAGAGATGTCTGGGTTCACTGAGTCATTAAATGACTTACCTAGAGTCATACAGTCTGTATTACAAATAGAATTTATTCACATGCTGTGAAAATTTTGTTTGACATAAATTGTCATACAAATGTTTTCTTATCATCATCACTACTCTATTTTTGCTTTTCATTCCCTTACTATATCCTGAGTACTCTCCTTTGGATGCACTACTATTCATTATTATCCCATTTAAATTATGATGCTTAGAATTTAAAATGACAATCTAGATGTATTCTAAACATGGAATATTTTGCTTGTTTTAGATATTGCATGTCAATTGAGGTAGCCTAACAAAGTCATGTCACACTGAAAATTCATCTTAATGCTTTTAATCAACCAGATTCAGATATTTTCCATATAAACTGTTTGATACCAAATAGACTTGACCAATGTCATGTAAAACCAGGAGGGTATTAGAGTTGTGACTCCATAGCTGAAGTTCCATCAGAAGAAATATAAAATTTGACCACAGAATACTGAATATAAAAACACACATGTCCCCATAGATCAGTTGAATTTGGCAGGTTGAGATAGTCATTAGACCTGATTTGGTACCTTGCTCATTTCTCAGTACTGAACTATAGTATCATAACCCCTGGACCGCATTTCTTACTAGTTTTTTTTCACATATATCATTGTGATTCCTAATTTTGACTTTTCCTTTCTTTCAGATGTACCTGTCCCCTATTGCCCTTTCAGAATCATCTACATAATCTTGATTTTTGAAATAATAGGGAATGCCTATTTACATTGTTACATCATTTCCACTCAAATCCTATTCCCTAGTCCAATTCCCTAGTTTGGGGACAATTCAGCATCATGGACATCTCAGCTATAGTCCTGAGGAAAAAAGGACCAGAAAAAATTGTGTGTGAGGCAGGTTTTCCTATTCTGAATTTGAGTAATTGATTAATATTAAACCTAGAACAAAAATTTGTTTCTCTTTCCTGAAATATTTTTATCTTGATTTCAATTCATTATTCCAACCAGTGTAGATCTTCTTCAATCCTGATTCTATAATTCAATGGATTAAAATTCTTCAAGATAGGTACTCACATAAATTAGTAATCACATCAATGTATCTGACCCCTCTAATGAAACAGATTGCAGCTGATTCATAACAGTCTATACTCAAAGAGTCTTACCATGGTACTTCATAAGTGTGCCCCAGGAAACTCAAACATATTCTTTGTTTTCTCTTGACTTTATGAAGCTATCTATCCAACAGGGTATGTGTGTGAATAGATATGTATATGTATATATATATATATATATATATATATATATATATATATATATATATAAATATATAATTTTAAAATATTTAGTTCTTTAAATGTATAGCATATATATGTATATATTGTTATAGTTATACATACAGACAGATATAACATTCACCTTATTTATCAGAGCTGTAGGAGGAGGAAGGGCTGATGGAGAGGATGTAACAATACAGAGAGAGAGAGAGAGAGACTAGGTTAAGGGAGGCAAGAATCAGAAGCAAAACAAATTTTTGAGGAGAGGATAGGGAAAATGTTATCAGTCTTGACAGAGGATACAACCCTGTGGTATACCACTATGAACTTCCAAAAATGTGGATAACAATTTACAGAATAACCTTCTTTGGATCCAGAATTTTGGGAAATTTCAAATCCACCTAAAGCTACAAATATTCAGTCGATCTTTCTTTGTCTTCTCTACAAAAATATGAGTGATTTTGTTAAATTCTTCCATACAATCTAAGTATAACATATTCACAGAATTTCCTGAATCTGTGAGTTTAGTATCCCTTCTAATAGAGGAAATTATAGGTGTATGACTTAATTTTAGTGAATATATACTAGCTTCTAGTCATCACAATTTCCTTTTCAAATGCTCAAAAAAACCAAAACTTTTTCACCAAGCCCCAGCATAATAGCACTCTAATCAAATGTTGACCTCCTTACTGTTCAAAAACATGCCTCAGGTTAAATTATTCACTTTATATACCCCTACTCTATCTCATTAGCCTATACAAATATTGTATCACTCAAGACCCAACTCAAAATATATATCCTCTACAAAACTTTCCCCATGCTTCTCTTTACTTTCTCTGAATCTCTCTTGCAATTACCATCCTGAATTTAGCACTGAATTATCTACTGTTTGCTATGGTGTGGTATTTCCAATGTATTTACTTCTTCTCCTCTCTACTGATCATAATCCCCTTGAAGGTAGAAGCTACATCTTCCACTTTTTCCTTTGTCCCCATAGTATTGTGATTAAGTGATTCTGAGCTGGGAGAATGGTCCCTGTAAACTTTAGATCCTCAGTGAAATAACAATAACTGATAGTTTCAACATATAACATTTAGGTTATCAAGTTATCAATCAGCATCACATTGGTTTATATCTGTCCCACTCTCTCCCTGCCCCATCCACTTATGAAATCAAAAGGGCCAATATAATACAACCCTTTACAATAACAACAGGTAAATAGAGTGCCTTCTTGCTATACAAAGGATTCTTCTAGAAGGTCTTATATTTAAATCTCTCCATTTCTGAATCTGGATTCATAGATTTCAAGGGGTCTTGAATTTAAACCTTTTATTATTTTGATAACTATATTTCAATATAATTGATTTCCTTTGTAATTGGATGTATTTGATATTATACATTTAAAAACATTATTCTGAAAAAGGATCTAGAAATCCCTTAGAGGTCCATGGCACACATTTAAAAAAAAGATAAAAAAACTGCTACAAAAGAAAGATGGGAGAAGTCAAAGATAGAGAAAAGATGACTTTTTTTAAGTTTGTGTCCTTTTATATATACCTTTCTCCTTCCCCACCCTCTAGATTGCTAATAAAAGGCCATTGTATAGCCCACTGTGGAGCTGTATTTGACTTCTAACAATTACATATATTTTGTAAGTGTTAATAGTTCTGTGGTCACAAAAGGGGGAAGCAGGGAAAAAATACAAAGGAAAGCAAAAGAGAGGAGCCAGTTTGAAGGGATTTTATCTAATTTCATTTTAATTAGATCCTTTTTCTAACTGAGTTTCTAATTTTTCAATTAGCAATTAGCAGCTGCAACTCATTCTGAGCATCACGAGGTGCCAAAGACACTAATTACACCACAGGAGTAGGAGGCTGGAAATGAGAAATAAAATTATCCATGAATGTTATTAGAAGAAAGGAATGATTACTCTCTGTAATAATATACTGATGTGTGCCTAATTAGATTGAAGGATTCAGAGGGAAAAAATGAGATTTAAAAATGGATTACGTTTAGATGCCTTGAGGTCATAATTTTGCTATAAATATTGCTTTAGAGCATTTCACTTGAAAACAGAGAAGGGTGGCAAATCTGATAGTGTTTCTGTCAGCTTTCAGCAATGACCGGCATCTCTAGTGGAGAACAATCTCCAACATCAATGACTCTGGAAATGGCAATTCTATTCCTGCAAAGTGTGACTGAAATTGCAAGCCCATTTATTCAAATAAAAAAAAATCAAGGAATGCTTTGGCAGAGGGAGTACTTGAGATGAAGAGTGCAAATTAAGGCCTGGAAAGTGAGAGGTGGAGTAAGGATGATTGTGGAATTCTTGGCTATTCAAATTATAGTTTTGGATTATTGACTCAACTAGTTTCTTTCCTCTTCAGACTGAAGCAATACAACCAAGACAACTGGGTTTCAGCTATATTTTAGTGAATGTTACCAGTCAAGAATAAGGTGACTTCCTCTACTAACTTGAGAATTCCATCAACAATCAGATCATTCCTAGTACCAGAGAAGATCTAACTCTATTGCTTTGAATGTATGGAGACAAAGATGCTTTAAATGAATTCTCTATGGTCACACATATCGTAAGTTATTTAGAGAGTTCTTGTGGGTAAATAACATAGTAGATAATACTATGGGACTTAGAGTCAGAAAACAAATTCAAATCCTGCCCCAGACATTTACTGTGAACCTAGGCAAGTAAATCTTGAATATTCCTAGTCCATTTCCTCAGCTATAAAATGGTTGTAATACAGCATCTACCTTGCAATGATGTTTCCAGGATCAAATGAGCATAATAACATACATATATACATGTGTTTATATATGTATATACATATATGTATATGCACATATGCTTGTGCATATGTGTGTATACATATATACATGTAAAAAGTGTTAGATCAATGTTAGTTATTTGGATTATTACTGCTACTACTGCTGGTACTATTTACTAGCTAGTACTGTTACTGCTACTACTATTACTACTGCTATTGCTATTTCTACTACTACTACTACTACTACCACCACTATCACTACTACTGCTACCACCACTACTACTACTACCACCACTGTTTCTGCTGCTGCTTCTAATACTTCCAGAGAATTCAGAGTTACAAGAAATCTTAGAGATCATCTGTCTAGGACCACCATCTAATTTTGCATTTTACTGCCTTATCATCACACAGTTAGAATTATAGAATTATGGATTTAAAACTAGAAGGTCACCTAGACCAACCTTCTCATTTTACATAAGAAGAAATTGAGACTCAGAATTTAAGCAAATAGCATAAAGTCACACATTAAATAATTGGCAGGGTCAGGATTTGAACTCAGCTTGCCTAACTCATTCTCAACTCTTTCCTGCTATGACTTGTCACCTCAAAGTGTTCTTACTCTGATGGCACAAATATCCAATACACTTTCCTATCTCATATCTTATGTAATCATCACAGTTACACTTAAATTCATCAATCAGTTAACTAGCATGTATCAAGTGCTTATTATGTATACCACACTGTAGGCACAGAGGATGCAAAGAAGTTCAGTTTCCAAGAAGTTCAGTCTAATGTATTTTAGGATGATAATAATTCTTCCTGCATTCTGAACCCCAACCTGATACTTCACTCATTATACCCCAAACATAAATCCAAAAGGAGGTGGGATGATCCATTGAATTAAAAATGAAGCAAACTAAAGAACAAGGCAGGTAAAAGAGGAGTAGCATATTGTTTGCACCCATACACAAAAGGATCTAAATATACCTTGTAAGGTGAGGACATTATTCTCACTGTCATAAAAGGAAATCCAAGTCCTTCAGGGTTAAGCAACTGGCCCAAGGTCATATAGCCAGTTAAAATCCAGAATCCTTGACTCTGAGTCTGGTATTTACCTTACCAGATGTAGGCAGGTAATGGCTGGGATACATTTTCTTTTTCTTTCCAATCACTCTGATGGAGTCTTATAATGAATGACCACATCCCCTGACAGAACTTGAAAGAATTGATGAGTTCCCATTCCTTTGCCCGCCTATCTGTCTTTATATATCTCACTGCATTTGCCACTAATTATATTTCTCTTTATAATCTGCACTCCCCAGTTAAGTAATATAATTGATCGTTTCTGAAAAATATCATTAATTCCAAAATGGCCTAGAAGTGTTTTGTCATGCTGTTTCCTTTTTTCCCCCACCCCTGGTGTTAGAATTATTAAGATGTCTCATGCATCAGAGAAGAGCCTGTACTGGAGGCATAAGAATAAAGTGGGGAGGGAGAATGAGGAAAGGAAGCCATAATTTTTCTTTCCTTTTAAGAGAAGAAAGGAGAAGAAGAGAAAACTTCTCATTAATATGACATTTCTAGGAGCTATCGGTACCAAGAGTGAGACATAAACCATTGCTCTGCAAAGTAGTCCTCCTTAACCTGATGTCATTATGACATTATGACAACTCCCTACTGGGGGGGATGGGAGAAAAAAAGAGTGTGTTGGGCAAAGAGGGTTACTTTGGTACCTCCTAACCCCTGTTAATGGTTCAACAATATTAAATTGTCGAAATCTTCTTATTTGAACCCTAACGATATCTTAAAATGAGGGCAGCTTAAGTGCCACAATGGCTAGAGTGCTAAGCCTGAAGATCTGAGTTCAACTTTGCAGAAATTTACTAGATGTATAACCCTAGGCAAGTCACTTAATCCTGTTTTCCTCAGTTTTCTCATCTGTAAAATGACCTGGAGAAAGAAATGGCAAACTACTCTAATATCCCTGGCAAGAAAATTCCAAATCGAGTCACCAAGAGTCAGACACAACTGAACAAAAACAAAATGTCTTAGAAAGAGTTCCCAGGTAGAAGTGGGCAGATGTAATAACTCACCTTCACGTGGTTATTTTAGGAATAAAAATGTTTTCCCAAATTAGCAAATGTTATTACCTATAGTTGAAAATGTAGAGGATATATTCATGACTTCTATTTATTATATATGCAGGGTAGGAAAGTCTTACTCAAAGAGGAATTATATTACCTAGAAGGTTGTATGAGATCACAATATGTTGAGCAAGACATCCATAGACAAATAATATGTTTGCATGTGAAGGTTGTAACATGTAGGATGTTGTAAAGGAGAACTGCAGGAACCAGGAATGCTAAGGAAATGAAAGCAAGAGAACATAGAACTTCAGTCAAGAATATACCTTGTGCCCTTGGTGACATTTCAAAAGTCATAATCATATTTAAGCCATGTCTACAGAACTGAGGCAATGCCTGTTGGCCCATCTTTGACTTGCTTTGAAAGACTTCAAAATATACTCAATATATACTTCCCATTCAGCCTGTGAGTAAATAATGGCTTTACCCTTATATTATGTTGAGAAATTAAAGGAATTGAAGGAGAATTATAATTACTATAGGGAAATAAGATATTTGAATTTTTTATATGTTTTGTTATTTGATCCACTTCATTATTTAGGTTATGTTAGCATGATTTTTTTCTCTTATATTTATGTCTCTGATAAACCGAACAATAGAATGACATTAAACTGTGAATCAGGATGGGACTGAATTCCTACCCTCTTACATCATGCTATATTAAAAGAGGTGTTACACACACAGATAAGATAACCAAACCTCAGAGAAGTTAAGTAATTTATCTCTCACATAGCTGATATATATGAATAAATAAATATAATTATGTATATCATATATATATATATTCTATGTGTTTACACAGATATGCATATATATTGTAAATGAGATTTGAACTCAGGTCTCATGACTTCAAGTTAAAGATTCCTACAATTACAGCATGCTATTTCATGTGTTGTGATTGTTAACATTTGAAGATGTAATGAAATAGTGAAAAATATAATCAGCTTTTCCCAACAGTTCAACCCTAGATTCTCCCCAACTTGATTAAATCCCAAAGCAGAATGAATTTTCAGAACCTAAAAGATGCAGACCCTACTTTGCCTCAGAGCAGCCATCCTTTCCTCTTAAATTCTCAATTTTTTTCATAATCTTTTTACAATGGAGATGGTCTCCTGCCCCTTGCAGACTGGTTCCTTGATGATGCACATGAACTAGAGTGGCAAGTAAATCAGGAAGGGGAGGAAAAACCTCAGGTGAAGAGGAGGGAGTAAGAGAGGAGTGGAAAGGGAAAGTGAGAGAGCAAAAGAAAAAGGGAAAGGGAGGAGAGAAAAAGAGAGGAGAGGGAGGAGAAGAAAAGGGAAGAGAGTGAAGGAGAGGAAAAGGTCCCAAACCAAGTCCTGATCATGGGGCTGCAGAATGACAATCTCTCTATCTTTGCACAAATATGTTCTAATTTCACTTAGAGGGATTTTGAGGGGGAGAATATGGTAAGAGGGAGAGGGAGATTGGGAGAAGCTGAAAGGTGAAAAGTGTGAAAGAGTGACAAGAGACACAGACAGACAGAAAACATAGCACTGAACAGTAAAGTTAACAATAGGTGTTTTTTTGGAATGAGTATTTCTTTTGGAATTCTTTATGTTAATTCAAATTTGTGTAATGCAATTTTATATAAAGGAGTACTGTCTGTTTATTCTTCTCATATGCACAATGTTCCAGAAGAACTGGATTACCATCACATTCTCCAAAATGCACCACACTTTCACTCTTTTGTTCATGCAATTCCCTATATCTAAATTTTCCTTTCCTTATCTCTTCCTATTCAAATTCCCATTCTTAAAGACCCAACTCAAATGCTACCTGTACAAGAAACTTACCCTGATTACCCCATTAGAGGAAATTTTCTCTCCTTATGTTGAGTTTTCATTTAATCTTTGTTTATATTTTTGTGTGCTCTTACATTCCATTTTGTATTATTTGCATACATATTATATAACTTAATAGTTTGTGACTTCCTTTAGTATAGAACAATCAATTTTTTGTATCCTCAAAAAGGAATGGCCTTGAGCATAATATATCACTAACAAATAGTTATTGAATTAATGTTTTCCCTCATGAGTTCAGCATTTTCCCATAGTGCCTCTGAATATAAGGTCTCAGACTGTCGGCTTTTCTGTCTCTGATTCCTTTCATATGCTATGAGGGATGTTTCTGGTCTTTAACTGTTAGGTCATTAGGGATAATTAGTGTGACTAAATGGAAAGGGAGAGAGAAAGAGGTGTGAGGTGCTTCCTCATCTTATTGACTTCTCCAAGCCCTGGGCTGAGGCAGAAGCACAGCTCTGAAGGCTTGTGAAATTCTACAGGGACAGTCTCTCTCTCTGATGGCAGCTGTCCATGGTAGTCCAGACTTTTGAGCATCTCGCCTGAGCCTTCTCCTTCTCTGTCTCACAGCTCCCTCCCTGAAGCTACCATCCCTTTGTCTCCAGCTGGTTCTTGGCCATTACGCTGCTCTCATTTGTGATTTTATTTTTCCAGAGTGGGGGGAGTGGCACACAGCAGGGCTTCTATCCAATCCATCCGGTAAGATCTTCTTTCTCTCATTGTGAGGATTCTCACTGGATCTGTCTTTCCATCTGGCACTACACACCCGCTTTATGGGACATGCAGGGCTAGACTCTGACTTGGACAAGTGAACAGTAAGACAGCACAGTTTTAGAGTAATGAACTGGGCATCAAGGGCATTTAAGTACCCTTTGCATTATTTTGGATAGGATGAGATGATAGGGAAGCTTCTAAATGAGGAAAGGAAAAATCAAATTCCACAGTATGCAAGTGCTTTGTCCAGCCAGCACTTTCTAGAGCTATAAATCTGCTTTAAAAATTTAGAAGAAAAAAATGTGCAAATCACTTTGGTGGGAACCCATTTCTCCCACGCTTGGCCATTTCCCTGTGTCAGCTTTTCTTTCAATTCCTGGGGAGAGCTGCCAGCATATTAAGGAATCATTGCAAACAAAACATATTTGAGCACAAATACAGAGATGCATCTTGGTACAGACTCCAGTGGCTGTTTGTCCACTAGGCTGGTTGCTGCTGCCAGAAGAATGCCTGTCTGTATTTCTGTTTTTGCTGATCTGATGTTATTTCTTAGAAGGTTGTATCAAAACTTGGATCAGAGTCCCATCCCTTTCTCTCATGAAATTTGTGAGAGATGTGGAGACAGGGAAGAAGAATACTCTCTTTAGAATTCTCATTATAACATAGGTATAAACCACCTTGCCAATCCAGGGTCATGCCAAATGCATCTGACTTCTGGGGCAACTGAATAGACTACTGCAGAACTCTATCTTGCTGGTTTCAAATCTTTCCCCAAATACTAACTGTGTGATCCTGGGCAAGTCACTTACTCTCTCTCTCTCAACATTTCTACATGTGTAAAATGAGTATAAATGAATAAAAGCAAGGTTAAGAAAATCAAATGAGAAAATATAGGCAAAGACTTCTGCAAATCTTGAACATCCTCCACGAAGTTTGCTGTTATTGTTGCTGTTATATTTTTGACAACTCAATAAGGAATGCTACTTCTCATCCAGGAATAGAGATTAATAATTATCTCTACTGCTCGATCTAATATGTAACCACATGACTATATATTAGTTTACAGTATATTCTGAATAGCAAATGTTTAATAAATATTTATTGGCTAATTATTAACTCTTCATAGAACACTCCTCACTAATTACAAGAATTGAAAAGGTGCTTTTTTCCATTATCATGTGAGAAATAGAAAGGAGGAATTAAGAATATATTAAGCACCAAGTGTCAGGCATCTCACTTAATCCTAACAACAATCCTTAGAGAGAGATGTTATTATTATCCCCATTTTGTAGTTCAGGAAACTGATGCATAGAGATAAAATTATTTGTTCAGAGTTACATTGTTGGTAAGTGTCTAAGGTTGGATTTTAATTTAGTTATTCCTGACTTCAGACTCAGTGAACAAATGCCAAACTTCTGGTTGTCTGTTTAGTCTGCTAGCCTACATTCACAAAAGAGGCTCCAATATTATTTATCTCTCATCACATTCAACTAAGATCATGGAAACAATGTAAAGATTAATGGAATGCCTTCTGTGGGCAGGGTGGAGGGAAGGAAACAAGAATGGGGGGGATTTTAAAACTCAAAATAAATAAAATCTTTCTTAAAACAAGAGACTCAAAGCCTAACTACATCACTTCCTTGATCAAAAATCTCAGAATATTTCATAATGCCTGTAAGTTAAAAATACAAATTTCACAATCTGATTTTTAAAAACATATAATTTGACAGAGTTTGCAGTCTTAGTTTATGTTCCTCCCCTTTAAATTTCTACATTGTAATCCCTGTGGTTTTTCTTCATTCTTCTGATTTTTCCCTTCTCTTCACATTTATATTGGTTGCTCCCTATCACCCACTCACTCCACCTCCAGTTCTTTCAGCAGTCACTCTCCTCATTTTTGACTACTGAAAGTTTTTTAATTTATTTAGGTCCTAGATCACATGCCACATTCTCTAGAATCATTCCTTTATTTGCTCCATTAAAGTGATTTTTCTCTCAAATTTTCCTTAAAGACTGACTCAACATTTATCTTGTAATAAATTCTAGCATTTGTTACATTTAATTTTTATATTCGCTGTATTCTTTTTTTAAGGTTTTTTTTTGCAAGGCAAATGGGGTTAAGTGGCTTGCCCAAGGCCACACAGGTAATTATTAAGTGTCTGAGACCAGATTTGAACCCAGGTACTCCTGACTCCAGGCCCAGTGCTTTATCCACTCCACCACCTAGCCGCCCCTATACTTGCTGTATTCTTTACAGTTGTTTTACAGCTTTAGTTGATTGCAAATACCATGTGGAAAGATCCATGCTATATTCTTCATCCCTATCTTCAGCTATGTCTAGTACACTACTAGGCACAAAAAACAGGTTACAAAATATTTAAGTACTGGTTTTTATTAGATACATCAAACTATATCCAACTTTTGCCACAAATCAGGGATGAAACCACAAAATTAGGAAGAGATGTGGCTATGGAGACAAAGAGTTCTTATAATTACAGATGGATAAATGTCATAATAACAGTTAATGCTTTCAGAAACTTTCATTTTGCATTTGGTAAGTTTAAATCAACTTCATAAATATACTTAGGTGTACCTATTAACCCCATGTTTTCTATCTTCTGCTTTCCCTGTCCCATGAGGGAAGAAGAAGAAAGTTGATTGGCAGTAAGATTTGCACCTCCTGGGCAGGTTGATTTCCATCTCATGCTAAATTGTCCTCTAATCTCCAGTCTTCAAAGGAAAGAGGAATATAATGTAACATTTGATCAATTGGCCCTGGAACTACATCTTGTACTACAGGCTTCCACCTGACTCATCTTCAGCTTCCTCAGAGAAGAGGAGTGATATATTCCATTCAATGGTTAATAATTCTCACAACTGATCATATCTTATACATTTCAATGATTAGTAACCCATATAGGTCACCATTCAAACCTCATTCCTCATCCCCTTATTCTCATTACTTATTCTCATCTCCTTCAACTCTATCACTTTTAAGTAAACACTGGTCATTTCTTCTACTGTGCCCTTTAGAATACTTCTTTGATAAGAAACGAACTTCCTCTCTTACTTCTTCTAATTTTTTGCAATAATTGAAATCTGGCTTCCCTGTTTCATGACAGCCTCTCTGGTCACATTTTTCAGTATAGATGGAAGATGGATTGAAATAGAGAGAGAGATAAGTAGACCCATCAGGAGGCTAAATAGCAGGTGATGAGAGTCTTTAGCTGGGTATTAGCATAGGAAAGAAGGAAGTGCATTAGTAAGATGCTGAAAAGATGAAATTCATATGGTGGTTAGTAAGCAGGGGGAGAAAGTAAAAAGTTAAGCCACAGGTGCCATGTTGTTCTATCATAGATAGACACCATTTTCTTTTTTTCCAAAAGGATCATAAATATAAAACTCATCATCATCTCTGTAACTACAGACACCAGCAGTTCTAGGGTCACTAGTAAACTAAGAAATGCTAACTCAAATGTAGTAGAAGAAAGAAAGGAAGATAAACTTGCATTGCCAGTGCCCAGCATTGTGCCTAGCCCAGAGAGAAGATATTGAAGAAATGCTTATCCACTTATTGATTGAAGAAATAAAAAAGCAGAGCTGAAAAGCATGTCTCAAAAATAGTCTACAGCAGAGATGTCAGACAAGCTGCCTGGTTCCAGACTAACAATACTTTAGAAGACAGAGTCAGATTAAAATGTAATTGGAAAACATTTAACAAAATAAGCAAAAATACAAGAAAATACAAAAAAAATGTTAATATGTGGTTTTCTAAGATAATATACTGCCCACAGGGATCTTATGCATGTGTCTAATTTCTATTAGAATTTGACACTTCTCATCTATAGCTAAATGGTAATGATACAGCTCATTATTTTGAGTTAACTTTGAGGAACATAAATATGAAAGCAAATGTTGTCACCAGGGCATCATCTACTATGTTGTCTCCTGGTTCTCCTGGACCTTCACTTTTCCAAGCTAAGTAATCTTCAAAAGTCATATTCTCTTATTCAGCATTCTTTAGATATATGCCAACTTACTAATGCATGTCCTGAAATGTTGGGCCCAGAATATGACACCAGGAACCAGTACTCCAGATATGGCTTGATTCCATAAGGCAGAGTTCAGTGGAACAGTTACTTCCATTTGTCTTGACATTGCTACTCCCCCTAATCCTGCCTACTTCCTGATAAAATCTGATTTGTTTTAATAGTTCACATGTATATAATATTTTATGGCTTATAAAGTATTCTCCTTATAGTAATACTTTAAGGATGGTAGCAAAAGTAAAGGTTTTCTAATTTTATGTGATAGGAAAACAAGGGTCAGAGAGGTCACACAGTGCCACAAAGACTAAACCCAAGTACTGAAATTTGAATTTTAACAAATGTTAGTCACATTTATATCCACACTTATTTGTCTTATGTTCCCCCAAAAGATAGTAAGCTCCACAAGAGTAGACCTTCTGCCTTATATATTTTTGTATCCCTTCTGATCTCAAACTCTATACTAAGCACATGGAAGGTATGAAATAAATTTTTATACAATAAATTCAATATTTATTCAATAAATAAAAATTCCTTTTATCTAGAGATAAGTAGATAGATCCATGAGGGACTCATACATAGCTTAGAGAAGAATTTAGAAAGAAGATCAATAAAATCATCTCCATGCAAAAGCTTAAGTAACTAGATATTTATATAAAAGATATTTGCCTTAACGGCAAAATCTATTTCCACCTGCAAAAAGAAAGCCTCATTTCCATGATATTCTTTCTTTGAAAGAGGTTCAAATTAACTAGTCACTGTGGTTATAAAAATACAATACACTTCAAGGTTTGCAAAGTACTTTACAAATATTATCTCATTTGATCTTTACAATAAGCCAGTGAGGTAGGTGTTATTATTTTCCCTATTTTATAGATTCAGCCATATTATTCCCCCCCCCAAATTGAACTATCATATTGAATCTAAATAATGTCCAATAAACATTAAATGCTGACTTGCTATCCAGGAAGGAACACCTTCAGAAATTAAAATGTAGGGAATAATTTCATGAAAAAAACATAGCTGCCAAAAGTCATCTTCCAAATTACTTTCATTTTACTCTTTACCCCCAATCCCTTGTGCTAGTCCTCCACCTCTCTTCCTTCCTGAAAACCTTTTAGAAGTGTCTATATCTTCAAAAAATATTTCCCCCATCCTATTTGACAACAAGAAAGGAGGAAAAATATTGCCCATCATGATAAATATCAGTATAATATTCCAATTTTCCAGCATTTGACAGCAATCAAGGGAAGACGAATGTGTTCCCTCTGTGACTAAATCATTTAGAGACCAAGGTATTCTGTCTCATTCTCATTAGGAAAAAAAATATTCCAATAATCTCATTATCCCACTGTGAATAACAGTAAGGAAGCACCAAGACTAATGACTTCTTCATTGTTTGCATCCGTAGTTATCAGCTAGTGGGTTTATGAGATGTGCCTTGGTAATGGGATCTCCTTTACCATATAATTTGGCTACTTCCCTTGTTTCCTAAGTGCTGCCTGACTAGCACTGCAATGTCTGCAGCAAGGCTTATGTCCACTCCTCTGCTCCAAAGAACCCCCTTTTATGTACTCTTTTTTTGGTACCAACTCCAATCCAAAAAAAAAATGTGTAATGGCATGTTAAACTTTATGGAAATTCTTCTGGAGAATAACATAATTTCATGGTGCATTACTCTAAAATGGCCTGGTAGTTGAACAATTAATTTTTAAGGTGTTGCATTGACTTCTCCTTGCTGTATTTAATCCATGTCCAAAATTGTCAACAATGCCAAGAGTTGGGTTGTACATAAGGATGAAGGCATGAGTTTAAAATCTGTTTCCCATGACCTGTTGTCTCTTTGTCAACAATGTCAATGTGCCTTCTTTCATTCAAAGGGGCAGGGAGAAAGCTATCCATATCTTGTTTAGCAACAGTTCATTAGGTAACCTAGAGGTGGAAAGAACCCAAGCCAAGAGACCTGGTCTTCATTCTAAACCTCTACCAAATACTTCCTGAGTTACCTTTAAAAATAACAATATCTAATGGCCCTATAGGACTTTACAATTTACAAAATATTTTGCAATTTATCTCATTTGATCCCCTCAATAACTATAAGAAAGGTAATACAACTAATAATGGGTGTAGTGTTTTAATTTTTGTTATTTTTTTGTGTTAGCTATGTTCAATTCTTTGCGAAGCATTTGGAGTTCTCTTGACAAAGGAACAGGTATGTTTGTTATTTCCTTCTCCAGATCATTTTACAGATGAGGAAACTGAGGCAAACAGGATTAAGTGACTTGCTCAGGGTCACACAAGAATTAGTGTCTGAGGCCAGATTTGAACATGGGAAGATGAATCTTCTTCACTCCAGGCAGACTATGAAAAGCAATGATTCTGCCTTGGAACAAAGAAGACCTATGTTCAAATTTCAGCACTGATCCTTTTTGCCCTTGCTATCCTGTCTTTTTCTCCATCCAAATTCCTGTCCTCATAGTTAGAGAATTATAATATACATATTGATGCTCCCTCAAATGTCCTATCTACCCAGTTCCTTAGTCTTCTTAATTTTCATGACTTCAAGGCCAATGATACCATCAATCATTAGGGATTATGTAAAATTCTGTCGAAATTTGATTTCCCAGAGAAGTTAATTCAATATTGTACATCAGTCTCATCAGTTTGCCTGGGTTCTAGATAGTGGATGATGCTCTAGTGATTTCCAAGTCACCAATGGAGTGAAACAAAACAGTGTCCTTGCTCCTGTACTTTTTAGCATGATGTTTTAAGCCATGTCAAGGTCAGCTACCACACTGATGGTAAATTCTTCAATTTGAAAAGGCTACAAGCCAAAACCAAAGTGGAAGGAGTATTCTGTTTGCAGATGATTGTGCATTCAGTGCAGCCTGTAAAGCTGAGATGCAACAAAGCATGGATAGATTCTCCTACTTCTTGTGCTAACTTAGCCCTAATAACATAAAAAAACAGGTCCTCCATTAATCAGCACCACACCATCCACATGTGTTACCAAGCAACTAACTATATTCCATGTTCTATGCTAGGTTCCAGAGCTACTAAAAGAGGCAGAAGACAAGTCCATTCCCTCAAGGAACTTATATTCTAATGAAAAAGATAATATGCTATAGATAAATAGATAGGTAGATAGATAGATGATAGATAGATAGATAGATAGATAGATAGATAGATAGATAGATAGATTTCAATATGGAGAAGTTTTGAATAATGTGAATAAGGTCACTTACCTTGGCAGTAAACTTTTCAAGGAGGTAAACAGTGATAGTGAGCTTGACATACACATTGCCAGAGCTAGTTTAGTTTTGGGGAGACTCCAAAGGAAGTGTGGGAGACTATCAAACTGAAAGCCTACAGAATAATTGTGCTGATATCATTGTTGTATATCTGTGAAACCTGGAAGTCTAACAGTACCATGCCAGGAAACTGAATAACTTCCATTTATAGATTTTGAAGATCACCTGGTATAAGAAGATACCAGACACTGAGATCCTTTCTTGAGCTAAACTGCCAAGCATTCAAACTCTATTACAGAGAGCACAACTATGATGGACTGATCACAATGTTAGAATGCCAGACATATAAATTCCTCACTTGACAGATGATCAAAGGATATGCAAAGGCAATTTTCAGATGAGGAAATCAAAGCTATAATCATATGAAAAACTGTTCTAAACATTACTGATTAGAGAAATTCAAATTAAAGCATCTTTGAAGTACCACTTCACACTTCTCAGAATGGCCAATATGATCAGAAAGGATAATGATCAATGTGGAGGGGATGTGGGAAATCAGGGACACTGGTGCATTATTGTGATCCAGTCTTTCTGGAGAGCAGTTTGGAATTATGCCCAAAGGGCAATGAAAATGTGCTTACTCTTTGATCCAGCAATGCCACTACTGGGTCTATATCCTGAAGAGATCATGAAAAAGGGTAAAAACTCCACATGTACAAAACTATAACAATTCGGTTTGTAGTGGCAACGAATTGGAAATTGAGGGGATGACCACCAATTGAGGAATGGCTGAACAAATTGTGGTATAGGTATATGATGGAACACCATAGTTCAATTAGAAATCAGGAGGGATTGGATTTCAGAGAAGCTTGGAAAAACTTGCATGAATTGATGCTGAGTGAAATGAGTGGACAGAAGAACAATGTATACCCTAATAACAAGGAATGGTGATCAACTTTGATGGACTTGCTCACTCCATCAGCGCAATAATCAGGGACAATTTTAGGGGATTTGTGATGGAGAATACCATTTGTATACAAAGAACTATGGAGTTTAAACAAAGAACAAAGATTATTACCTTCAATTTTTTTTAAAAACTGTCATCTTATGTTTTATATAATTTTGTTATCTCTAATATTTTTTCTTCCTTAAGGATATGTTTTTTATCTCAATGCATTCAATTTTGATCTATGCATATCATGTAAAAAATGCAAAAACTATCGGATTACCTTCTGTTTGGGGGGGGCAAAGAGGAAGGGAAGGAAGAAAGGGGGAAAATTATAAAATTCAAAACCTTGCAAAGAATGCTAGGAGTAATTTTGCCAAAAAGACTATTTTATGGAGAACTCACACAGGGCAAGCACTCACAGAGGAGTCAGAAAAATCAAAATAGGGATTCCCTGAAGGTCTCTATTAAGAACCTTGGAATTGATTGTGTAGTAAAGGAGACACCGGCATGGCATACTCTCATCTGAGAGGGTGATGTGCTCTATGAGCAAGACAGAAAGAAGTAAATATGAGAAACATAAATTTAGAGTAATGACCCCACGTGATCACATAGACAAGACCTGTGGTAGAGCATTCTGGAAACAGATTAGTCTGATCAGTTACAGTCCAAACACTGTAACTCATAAACTTACTTGACTATTCCTACTAAATCTCATTTTATATCTTCTCTCCCCATCTCACATCACCTAAAATTCTTTGATAAAGACATCTTTACTAGGTGCCTCCTAGTGGTGTCATTTTGCTTTTTGACAAGGAAGGAAAAGAATCAATCAACTAACCAAACCAACCAACTATATTCCAAGTACTACTCTAAGTGCAAAAGCTACAGAAAGAGGCAAAAATGTTCATGTCCTCAAGGAACTTACAATCTAATGGAAGAGATAAGATGCCATAGATCGATTGATCGATCAATAGATAGAAAGAGTAAGAAAGAAAAGCAAAGAAAAGAAAGAAATAAAGAAAAAAGAAAGAAAGAAAGAAAGAAAGAAAGAAAGAAAGAAAGAAAGAAAGAAAGAAAGAGAAAGATAGGTATGTGTGTGCATAGACATACAAGGCTATTCTCCTGAATGAATTTTAAGATTAATAAATCTAATTATTTTTTTCATGCCATTTTTCCCCCTCAATCTTACAAGACCCTCCCCCTCAATTTTATACTTCATTCTCACATTGACCTCTAATTCTGTGAATTCCTCTACTCTTTTCTAGGCCATCATCTAGCACTGGCATCACTCTCCTCCCTCAACAAATCTGTTTATCTTTACATGGTACTTTACAGTTGAATCTCTTGTCCCATGCTCTTACTATCTTCACTGCCTTGACCATCCTCAAACTTGAATTATTTCTGTATTTGCCCTTTTAGATCTAATTCTTGTACTAGAGAAAATAGAGGTGCTAACTGGGTCCATAGCAAATTTATGTTACTTAATCCCAGCTGGGCTTTCATTGAGGTAAGGCAATCCTTTTACATCTCCTTAATTGGTTCACTATCTCACTCATGACAGAGTCTTTTCCAAACTTTTTCATATTTCCTCTAACTTCCTACTCTTTTTACCCTCTCAGTTGATGACCTTACTTTATACTTCACTGAAAAAATTGAGAAATTCACTGAAAACTTTTTTCTGTTCTTTTATATCTCCAATCAATTCACTAACTCCGCCCCCCATCCTTCCTCACATGAAGAACTGCCTGTTCATTTTGCAAGGCCAAACCTTCTATATGCATCTTTGATCCCCTCCCCTCCCATCTTGTCTCACAGAGTGACTCTTATATTATTTTCATTTTTTTTATTAATCTTCAGTCTCTCCATATCTACTAATTCCATCTGTACTTTCTACAAACAAATCTGTGTCTCCTCAAACCTAAAAAAATAAATAAATACCTCAGCTGACTATCCCTACTAGCTCTCATTCTATATCTTCTCTCCCCACCTCACCTAAAATTCTTTGCTAAATACATCTTTACTAGGTGCCTCCATTTTTCTGCTTCCTAAACATTTCACAGTCTGGTTTCAACTAAATCAGTATTTTAATTAAAAATGCTCTCTCTAAAGTTATTAATAATATTTTCATTGCTAAATCTATTAGATTTTTCTCATTTTATAATTTTGACCTCTCTTCTATCTTTTCAATTGCTGATCTCCAGTCTAGATATTCATTCTGGAGATTCTCTCCTGTTTAGATTTTTATGAAATTATTGTCTCTTGTTTCTCCTATCTGACCACTCTAAGTCTCTTTTGCTTAATTTTCATCCAGGTGATAACCACTAACCACCATTATACCCAAGGCCCTTTTCTAGGCTTTTTTTCTTCTTCCCTTACTATCTCAATTGGTAAAGTCATTAGTCTCATAGGTTCAACTATAACCTTTATGCAGATGATTACTATAACTGTAAATCTAGCCTAATATCTTTCCTGAGCTTTAGTCCCCACCACCAATATCCTTTCACATATCTCGAATTAGATATCTCAGACATATCAAACTCAACATATCCAAAACAGGTTGCATCTTGAGGACTTCTCATCACCCTATCTTATGATATTAGTCAGTCTTATTTTCTCTCTTGTTCTCACTCCACATATATAATCTGTTGCCAAGTATTGTTTCTACATATATCTCTCACATATATCATTTTCTTTACACTCATACAAACACCAATCTAGTATAAATGCATCTGGATTATTATAATAACCTTTTGGTAAATCTCTCCATGTGTCCTTCCATATTTAAAGCTATCTACCACTCAATTGTCAAAGTTCTTTTTCTTTAACATATTTGACCATATTTCCTACCTCTAACTCACTAAATTCCAGTGTTTCCCTTTTCCTGACAGGATTAAATAAAGGAACTATTAAAGACAATTAAATTCCTTTATAAATTAGCCCTTTTATACCTTCCCAGTCACTGTAGAACTTACTTCTTTTTATCACATTTTATGATTTTTTTATTTTGCTGGTATACTTGTTTTTCACACATAATACTTTATTTCTTGTCTCTTTGTCTTTACACTGACTGTCTTTCATGCCTAGAATACTTTACTACTTTAATCTTAATCTTTAATTTTTCATTCCTAGACTACTCTAATATTTTAACCTTAATCTTTAACTTTGCTTATACCTATATCGCTTTGATCAACTGAAATCTCCATTTCTTTAGTCAACTTTTCCATATTCTAAAGGCAGTTCCTTCCTTCTAAATTTGCTTTCCAATTATGTTTGCTTTACATAAACATAGTTATTGGGATATTGTTTTCCCATATTAGAATGAGTTCATGGAAATCAGGGATCATGTTTTGGCCTTTCTTCCCTGGTGAATAACACATGACTGTTGACTGACTGTTCAACTGCCTTACCTTTTCCATTGGCTACTTTCTAAGACTATAAATTTGTAGAAGAGTAGGCACTTCCATTATCTAGGATTCTCTTTACCAGTGAAAGCATAGGCCTACTCCCTATCCTAACAACAGGCTTGACCCAGACCATTTCTATCTATATCTCCAATGAAATACATGAGACATTAGCAGCAGTAGTATCATAATCATTGATCATCAATCTTACCATTCATTATCATCACATATACTTACATAGATTTTTTAAGATTTGAAAAGCACTTTACATATATTGTTTCATATAATCCATGTAATAATCCTATGAGATTTTAGAAGGATTATTATCCTTGTTTTGCAGATTAGGAAACTAAAATCAGAGAGGTTATGGCATTCTCAAAATAAAGGTTTGACTATGCCATTCCCCTATTCAAGAAACTTCAATGACTTCCTAAAATTTCTTTGACATTTAACATCCTTCACAAACTTGTTCCAATCTACCTTTCCAGAATTATCATAAATTATTGTTCTGTCCAGCCAAACTGGTCTCATTTGCTGTTACATTCTATGTGCTATCTCTATGCCTTTAGATAGACTTCACCCATCCTTAGAATGAAATCCCACTTCACATTTTTGGAAATCTCTAGGTTCTCAGAACTCAAATACAACTTTCTGCATGAATCACTTTTTTGAACCTTCCCAGCTATTGTTCCTTTCCTTCCAAAACTATTTTGTGCTTATTTTATAATAAATATATGTATACTTATACACATGCAAACATAATCTTTTATTTAGATAGAGTAAGCTCCTTGAGTATAGGGATAGTTACATTTTTGTCTTTATCTCTATAGTGTTTAACGTAGCAGTAGACACTTACACATAGTAGATACTAAGCAAATGCTTGTTGATTGATTTGTTCATGGACACCCAGCTAAGTACCCTAAGTTGCTTTTCTAAATAAATTACTTCCTCTATGTAAGACTGAGAACAAAAAAGTGCCTTTCATCTATTTCCTGAGAATTCAGTGATTGTAGGTGAAAAGAATTATTTACAAGATACCCTTGGAAAGTTTTAAAGGAAAGTTATGGGAAGCCCTCAGCCTCCTATTTTGTGGCCCATTCTCCCACTCATTTATTCTCTCAAACCCAGAAAATTCTCAGGTATTTCAGTGAAAGAATGTACTATTTGCTCAACTTTCTAGTATTAATTATTTTCCATTCTTGATGAGTAAGCAAAAGATTCTTTATAAGACCAGCATGAAACAAATTCAAGATACTATCATTATTCTTTTCTATTTGTTATATGTTCAGACCTCCAAAAAGAAAATTTAGAACTCCCTATGAGTTCAAAATGGAGACAGTGAATGTTGTACTGAAAACAGCCCTAACTTATAAGATAGGAGATATAGGATCTACTCTTGGTTCTTCCACTCATTATTCATCTAACCTTCATTTTTTGTCTCCCTACAGTTCTGTTATAATAGACAAAATGAGAAGCTTGGTCTATCTCTAAGGTCCCTTCCATAAAATAAATGAAAATTAGAAAAAAGATTGTATAAGTCTATTGCAACCTCAAAATTCAAAGGTTAGTGCATAGTTCAGAGTGGCAAGCTTAACCTTTCTAAATGACATTTGACTTTCTTTGGGTAAGAGACAGTGGATGTTTTACTCCAATACTACAATGAATTATTATGACAGTGTGGTTCTGATGGAAATGGAGAATTAGCTATTTCTCAAGTCCAAATATTATTCACTTCAGGGAGAGGTCAAAACCTTTATTATCACAAGGCTAAATATCTAAATGGATCACTGTCAGTTAAAGAAGAATTAATGGGAATTATGAGCAAGGGGAAGGGGAGATTTTGTTTACCAGATAGGAAGGAGATCTATAGTTATATTTATGAATTATTGTGATTTCATATTCCCAACCTACCTTTCTAGGATTATTATACATTATTTTCCTTTTCATGTTTCCTATAGTCCAGCATCTTCTTGTTCACACAATATATTCTATCACTTAACTTAGAATCGTTACATTTTCTCTTTCTTATACCTTGAGTTCTCTCTCTCTCCTCTTAGAATTTTCATATTGGGGATTTCTCTTGGTTCTCTCAGCTATAAGTATTTCTCTACCTGCTAAAATTTCCTATGGTTCATTTTATGTATAATTTGTATATATTGTCTTCTCCCCTTGAACATAAGTTCCTTGAGGGCAAGGATGGTTTCATTTTTTGTCTTATTTTTCCTATGGCTCCCATAATGTTGTCTGATCACACATGTTCTCTATATGTATGACTTCCCCCACTGATATAGTAAGCTGTCAGTGAATGCACCCTTTATGTGAATATGGAATGTTTTTTTTAATTATCACTTTACTTTTTATGTTATTTGATTAAATGTCTTTTGTTTGTAAATAATGTATCACTAGTCTGTCAAAAGTAATGTTGATACTTATTATTACAATAAAGTAATTGTTGATATTTGTGTGATCTGTCTTTAAGCGAGTGTCGACTAGTAGAATTACTTAAAATTAAAATAGGATTTCTGTAGGCATGGATGGGAGAAGTGAACCAGATACTATACCTATAAGAAAAGCTATGCAGAGCACTAATGGTGGAGTAATGTTAGCTTGAGTAGAAGGAATAGGTATTCCAATGAATGAAGAACTAAAATTAGTTTAATTGGCAAGAATAGTTTACTGTGGGGCAGCTAGGTGGCACAGTGGATAGAGCACTGGTCCTGGAGTCAGGAGTACCTGAGTTCAAATCTGAACTCAGACACTTAATAATTACCTAGCTGTGTGGCCTTGGGCAAGCCACTTAAACCCATTGCCTTGCAAAAACCTAAAAAAAAAATAGTTTACTGATTCATGGGTAAGGAGATGGATTGGATGTGTGGTTGGTTTTCTGGAATGCTTTTATCCATGGAACCTTTATCTGATGCTATCCTAGCTTCCCATAGTAACAACAGAGTCCCCATTACTATCTTACTTGCTTTTACAAAGATCAAGTGGAACTAATCACTACTTTCCGTTCTTTCAGGCATCTGTTTCCCTGGATCTGGAGTTTATGAGCTATAACCTGGGCTCCCTGCAGGTATAAGTGGAGGTATCTCTATGTAAAGACCATCAAGAAATATGCCCTGAACTCTGGAAAATTTTCTAGGATTGATTTAAATTCTAAAATTAATCTAGTGAAAAGAATTCATTGACCTTAAGATCCTGGTTTTACTGCTCTGAATGTACAATGTTAGGGTATTCCCCACTAAAGCTGGCTGATACATCTGTTCTAGTTCTCCAGTGAATTTTGTGAATCTACAAATATCTGCAAACTCTTGGCTGGTATTTAATGCAATCCATAAACTGGAATCTTCCTAAAATTCCAGACTACTTATACTTTTCTTCTCCTTGTGTACTCTTTAACACAGCTAGACTAGCCTGCTTGCTATTTCTTACATATAACACTCTGTCTCTTATTTCTAGGTCTTTGTACTGGTTGTTCCCCATTCTTGGAATACCTAACTTTGGAATTTTACCTTGCCTGGCCTCCTTCAAGATTTAAATCAAATTTCCCCTTTATGCATGGAGGTTTTTTTTCTGGTTTCCCCAAACTCTTAAAGACAGGGACAGGTTTGACCATTCTGTGTATCCTCAGTACAATGACTAAAACATAATAGGATCATGGTTGTTATCTCATGGACTGACTACAGGGTTGTAATTTCAGAAGCTGGCCTTCAGCACACAGAATAAAGTTCATATTATTTACTTATCATATCAAAGGAAGTCTTAATAATCTCATAAAGATGACAATCAAAGGAGAGTTAAAACTGGGGAAGAACAAGGCTCTAGAACTAAATGTATAGTTGGAAAGGATTTCCCAAGTTGTATGTTCTAATTCCTTTATTTTATAGATAAGGCTAGAGAGATAAGATGACTTGCCCATCCTTTGGGCAGCAAGTGACAGAACCAGGATTTTAACTGAGATTCTCTTACACTATAGAAATTAAATAAACTTCCACGGTTATTTCATATGACTCCAATTTGGAGAGGAACTGGAAGTCCAGAAGTCAACAAATCAAAGGTTGTCAGTGATAATAAAACTTAAAACATTTGATTTAGGACCAAGAATAACTCAAAAAAAGTTGTGCCATGGAACAGCACAGGTCTGCCAATCAAAAGATCTGGATGATCTAGAATAATGAGAGTGGGCACTAAAAATTATTTAGAGCTGCTGGATTTCTGGGTGCCACCTTTATTCTACTTTCTAATACCAATGTCCTATATCTCTGATGCTATAGGGGGGAACTCTAGCACTAGTAACCTGAGCCATCTCCCTTCTTGTCCCTTTATTCATTTACCTCTGTTTGCACCATTAGCCATATTTAGAACATGATATCTTCCTCGTCTCCCGCCCTTGATTTTAGCTCATCAAAATCTCAGACAGCTTACTGAAAGGTGGAAACTTTGCAGATCATCTCAGCAGCAAAGATTACTTTCTTTGATGAACTCCTATAAGTATTTTGTTAATTACTCTCTTAGGATGATTATCACATTCTGCCTATTATCAATTAGTGCTCCATGCATCTTATGTTCCTTCACAATATCATAAGTTTCTTGAAGGCAGAATGTGTTTTATTCATCTTTGTGTACCACACTGTACTTGCACTTAATATATAGTCAATAAATATTGCTCGAGTGAATACTGGAGGAAATGTGATCAGCAACTTAGGGCCTTATTTCTGGGAGAGAGAAAAACTCTCAAGAAGTTTGGAGACGCATTTCAAAGATTCCTTAATCATTGATGGAAATGAAAATGTTATTGAGTCAGTCAGGTGTAGGGAGAAAGAGAAATGGCCTGCTTTGAGATGTAATGCAAAATCTGCAGAATCTGTAGAAACTGCAGCATCTGGAGGCATCCATTTTCAGGATATTTTTAATTCTTTCCTATTTAAAATTCCAATCTCTCTTCTCCTTTCTTCAGTTTCTGAGCCAGATGCTGCCAGGGCACCTCTCTTTGCTGCCAAATGGAGAAGAGCATTATCTCCATAAGCTGTAGATCTTGAATAAAGTGCATTAGTCATTGTTAGGACTTACAACCTTGCAAATCAGTCTCCAAAAATATTACTAGCTGTGTGTGCTAGCATGCAACCTGAAAGGTAGGAGAGAAGAGAGTGAAAGGAAGCATTGAGAGCACTGATTGGTGATTTGGACCCAGGTCACTTCTGATGACTGTACTAACCCTGGATGGGGGTAGCTTGTGGGTAAGGTTATCAAATTTTAATACAGAAGGTTCTTCAAGATATTGAGGTACTTCATTTTGTTGCTGTAATTATAACTTCATTTGAATTGCAGTCACAGTTTTTGCTACTTTACCCATTGGGATAGCAAAGAGTAATGGAAAGATTCCTGCAGTAGGAGTCTGATAAGTGAAAAGTTCAAATTTTGGCTCAATGAACTTAATAGCTAGCATATGCATGGTCCCTTATTAATAGTAAAGCACTTTTCAAATATTTTAGTTGAACCTCATAAAAATCTTAGGATGTATGTATTATGATTATCCTAATTATACAGATGAGGAAACTGAGGTAGAAGTTAATCAACTTGCCAAGAGTCAATCAACTAAGCATCTAAGATCAGATGTGAACTCAATTCCAAACACAAAGATCCACTGCAAACAAACATTATGAAAAAATTTCCTATATAAACTATATGAACTCAAGAAAGTCACCTCTCCATTCTGAACTTCAGTTTTCTATTCTATAAAATGAGGATTAAACTTGAAATATCTACCTCTAAAGGTTTTTGTGAGGAAAGAAATTTATGACTTAAAATACTATATATGCATGAATTATAAGTAAAGGACTCAACTGTGAAGTTATCCTTGAATATATTTCTTTCCTTCAAACTTCCCCTAATGTTTTCTCTGGAATTTTTCCTTTATAATTTCCCTCTCCTTGTTTCCTGGCTCTCTATGCATGGGACTCTTTCCTGTCTATAGGGCATTAGATTCCAAATACTTTGAGCAGAGCATTTTACATCTCTTCCTATATTCCCAGTGTGTTACATGTAGTGATTTATTGGTTATATAAATGGTGATAAGTAGACCTAATATTCTGCCTGGCAAATGATGGTATTAGAATGGCTTGGAGAATGAATTGCAGAGGTCATGCCTTTACCACATACAAAAACATGCAAAATAATTTGTGGCTCTCTTACCTTCTTGTACATCAATGTCACCCTTATGGATTTATTCACATATCATACCCTCAGAAGGATGGAGATTCTTCTGTGGAGGCTGCCAGTCATGGACTATCACTGATATTGTCTTTCTGCTCAGTGGAAACTGGAAGGGAAGTTAAGACAATACTCTTCACCTGAAAAGTGGTTGTCATGTAAAACTAACCTAATGTTTATGTTATAATAACTTATTTTAAACCAACAGACTCAGCATAATTGTGATGGTATTTCTAGTTTTTTATTCAATAGACAATCCCTAAATGAGCAGAGGTGGGAATCATTTAGGGATATCTATTGAATAAAAAAGTTAGAAATACCGTCACATTCATGCTGATCACCCATTTAGGAAAATTTCTACATTTAAGCAGAGGTTTATCTTTGCCTTAGTTTTTATTTTTATTTATATCTTTGTTAATCCCATGCCATTTATATTAGAGGCAAATTTCAGGTTTTCAAAAATGTTTGAGCAAAGACACATCACAATAGATTATTTGTTAATAGAAAGGATGTGAGAGAGAGATGAAGCTGGGAGAGAACAGACTATTTTTTAGAACTTTCTCAGTTTTTGAGGTGAGAACAGTTTTTTGATGCAATGTTGCATCAGCCTGAATCTCCTGCTCCAGGGTGTCTGTGGGGCCAGAGTCCTCTTCAAACTCACTCTTTTCTTTACTATACTCAATCTTGCTTACTCTTTCTCCTTTTGATGGTCACTCCTGTCCTGTGAATTCATTCTGGTCCATTTATTGATATTCCCATTCCATTCTGTCAACTACAGGTTGCTTCAATCTTATCCTAAAATGACTTTATTTTATAGACAAGCCACAGGATGCAACCAAGTTTCATCAACCAATCCAAAGACAATTTTCTTTGCAATGTTATTCCAACTGATCAAAGACTGCTTTTACATTTAGTCCAAAGCTTATGATTGATTGACTCAAGAGAGAAATGTTTTCACTAAGTTAAAGTATTAGACCTTAGCCGCTTGATATTTGGTTTAAATGGGTAAGGATGATTTTATTGATTTATTCAGCTGCCCCCCCCTTACATTTTGATTGTCCCTGTATGTCAATCTCCATCCACTTTACCTCATCTTCCAGAATGAGGTGGTATTTTTCTAAAACAATAGACATAGTAAGAAGTCCAGGTCCATGCCAAGATAGACCTTAGATCTCAAAAATGTTAGATAAATACATATTGTCTTCCTCCCAACCAATTATTTTATGTTGAGTAAATGAGAGAGAGAGAGAGAGAGAGAGAGAGAGAGAGAGAGAGAGAGAATGAGATTGAATTATGCCTGAAAATGAATCCTTATTGTAACACATCTGTAGTAATAATTCAACATCTACATGAAAATCTCCAGTGAGAGGCAGCTCATTGTATGGAAGCTCATTACATTTTGGGATTGTTCAGTTGTTAGAAATTATTTTTCCTATCTAGTCAAAATCTGGTTTTTTTTTGCAAATTCCAACTATTACTCCTAATTATAATCAAATGAAAGAAGTCCAATTCATCTTCCACAGGACAGCCTCTTAAGCACTAAACTAAATCTATTAAGCGAACCATGGATCTTCTCTTTTCTAGGACAAATAATATTTCTTCCTTCAAACTTCTCCTTCCATGACATGTATTTGAGGATTGATTTGAGAACTTTAGAAGTTCTCCAATTTATTTGTCTTTTCCAAAATATAGTGCCCAGAACTGAGCCCAGTATTTAGGTCAAACATTAATATTGACTCAAACATTGATGTTGGGACTCTACTTTGGGGGAAATCAAACAAATGGATGGCACAATTGTTTTCAGGGACAACAGATGATGTTTGAGTTCTTCTAGTCCTTAAATTGTATTTTAGAGTTATTAAGGTTGGAGTAAGCTATGCAGCTTGAATTGGTGGAATAAACTTTTAGCATATTTTATAAGTTGCCTGTTAACAGATATATTCATTCTCTTTATATATCCCTGCCAATTAGAATTGTAAATCAAAGCCTTCAATCACTAAGCTTTACCCAAGACAAATACCAGGGTATAGGGAAGAAATAGTCAAACTCGTTTGATTATGTTGGCAGGGGATGACAAATGTCTGGTTGGTATATTGGATTAAAGCTGAAACTAAACATTTAGGATCTTAAGCCGTCCAAATCTGCCATATTGGCATATGGCATAGACTTCTCATATTAATGGCTTGACCAGGCATCACTAGGCTCTTGCCAATGCTATGAGGAAATAGCACTATAAACAGGATTGGTCACAGAGGGAGATAACAAATGTTATTTTTTTACCTTCTCATCTTTTGTCCTCCTGTTTATCCACTGCTGTCTTTGTATTGTCCTCATAACAAGGTTTTCTTTTTTTAGGGTACTTTTTAGGACACTTTCCTTATTCTTTTCCCAAGATGACACTTGTTCTATGTGTTTTTTCTTTCAGAGATTGCAGAGGCAGATTTTTTAATTTTCCATAAGCAAATTCCTAAATATTTTAGAAGACACCTTTATTTGCATACCTCCTGGGAAAGAAAGTGACAGTCTCTTAATCTTAGTAATGCTTAACATTTTACATTTGAATGATGACTCTGTGAATTCAAGGTATTAATGTGACCATATAGATAATAATTGTAACTTTATTAATACTACTAGCATAAGAGATAGGAAACCAGGTTGAAGTGGGCTATGACAGCAGCTTGAAAGACAGCAGGTTGGATGGCAGAAGATAACTGGGGTGGATGGTTGGGTAAAATTAAAAAAAATGGTCTGGTTGGTCTAGGGGCAGCTGCATATAGAAGCCAAGCGTGTTTGAACTTATTTATTCACCATGTAGAACAGCTTGACCCCAGGGTTCACATTTAAAAGTTGAATTGAAATGTCTAATGCAACAAGATAGATGGCAAGTTAGGGTTGATGTTTGAATGAAGTAAGATTTTTTTTGTATATTTCTCACATTTCTGGTGCCGTTCCTAAAACATGCATCCCCTAATTGATTGCAATACTTTGAATGAAATCTAAGGCAAAACCCAGTAGTACTACAACCATTCACCTGAACATATCTCTCAATAAAGTCCACAATCAAAATGGGCATTACCCCCAAACATATGATGCTCCTATTGAGATGGCTGTCCACTAAATCCTTATTTTTCAGATGAATTACTATTCATTTTTACCTCCCTTTAATTGCTTTTGTGAAGATGACTTTTGAACTCAATATTAACTTTCTATTTATTCCTGATAAATATTATCCTGTTTAAATGTAGATCAGTTTGATTTTAAATCATGAATATAAAATACAATGAGTCATCTAGGTCTATTTTTGTCTTTTTTTTAATCAATTTGATAAGTATTTTAACTAAATTTTTATCCATCACTGATTAAAAAAAAGAACTGAACAATGCAGTATGAAGGACAGATCCACAAGAGTCTACCTTTCATACTGACATTAATCAAATCAATGACTATTCTTTGAATTGGTATATTCAAACATTTCAAAATCCACCTTACAAAATCAAAGCAATCCATAGTCATGTGAAAAATAGTTTCAAAAAACTATTCATTAGAGAAATGCAAATTAAATCATCTCTGAGGTACCACTTCACACCTCTCAGACTGGCCAATATGACCAGAATGGACAATGATCAATGTCGGAAAGGGATGTGGAAACCTGGGATACTAATGCATTGTTGGTGGAGCTGTGAACTCATCCAACTTTTCTGGAGAGCAATTTGGAATTACGCCCAGAGGGCAACAAAAATGTGCATACCCTATGATCTAGCAAGACCACTATTGGGTCTGTACCCTGAAGAGATAATGAAAAAGGGCAAAAAAATCACTTGTACAAAAATATACATAGCAGTTCTGTTTGTGGAGGCAAAGCATTGGAAACTGAGTGAATGTCCATGAATTGGGAAATGGCTGAACAATTGTGGTATATGTATGTTAAGGAACATTATTATTCTACTAGAAACCAGGAGAGATGGGAATTCAGGGGAGCCTGGAAGGATTTGCATGAACTGATGCTGAGCGAAATGAGCAGAACCAGAAGAACATTGTACAGCCTACAAAAACATGGGAGTAATAATCAGGCTTAATGGACTTGCTCATTCCATCAGCACAACAATCAGACACAATTTTAGGTTATCTGTGATGTATAATACCATCTGTATCCAGAGAAAGAATTGTGGAGTTTAAACAAAGACCAAAGACTATTACCTCTAATTTAAAAAAAAAAAAAACTGTTATCTTACTATGCAATTTTGCTATCACTCATACTTTATTTTTTTTCCTAAAGGATACAATTTCTCTCTCCTTACATTCAACTTAAATCAGTGTATACCAATGTAAAGACTAACAGACTGCCTTGTATGGGGGATGGAAGGTGGGAAGCAAGATTAGGGGATAAATTGTAAAATTTAAAATAAATAAATTTTTTAAAAATCTGTCTTACCTGCAATTGTCTAGAGAACATTTCTCTAAATATTCCACAAAAACAAAATAAAAGATTTTGTTAAATGATTTGATGAAATCTAGGTAAAGTATATCTACAGAATTACCATGACCTATGGTGGCAAGAAAAGTAATTAGGTTAGTCTAGCAAGACTTGCTCTTGATGAAACCATGCTGACGCTTTGGGATCACTATTCCTTTTAAAGTTCACTTACCATGCATTTAATAATATGTTCTAGAATTTCACCAGGAATCAAAGTCAAATTCAGAGATCTATAGTTTTCCAGCTCCATTAAAATTAGAACACATGGCTTTTTCCACTCCTGCCACAGTTCTATTCTTCACAGTCTTAGCATATCACTTAACAAGATGACAGTTCTTTTAATACTATAGGATGTAATTCATCTGGACCCATGACTTAAAGTCAGCCAATAGCCTTGTGCTGTCATTCTCTCCACATTTATCCTGAATTTAAACTCTGTATTAGTCATTTTAGTTATTAGTCATTAGTTATTATCATATTATCATATTAGTCATTAGTTATTTTTTCTTTAGCAGAAAAAATAGAAGTAAAAGTAAAAATACATTCTTTTTCCCATAATCCACTTTCCAATCTCATCCTTAATCACCCTCTTTCCTTCAATTTAATAAAAAAAAACTTTTTTTTCAGATACAACTTTCCCAATCAGGATTGGGATGTGTGTATGAGCAGTACCATTATTATTCTTATAGCAGCATTCTATGATTTTTTATTTACTCTATTATCTATCTTAGTTTTATCTTTTAAAAAATCTTTGTTGATCACTGAATTCCCTGTACAAGCATCTTGGTCTCTTTGTCTGATCAAAGTGATTTCTTTTTATTTCACCAGCGTTTCATTCTTGAAAGACTTTCCTATCTCTTCTAGGATGAATTCTTGTTTCAGTCCATTGTAGGTATAGAAAAAGGAAACCAGTTAATAATGCTAAAAGAAATAGACCTTTATGTCTTACACAAAGAAAGGTGCTTAACTTGAGACATGAAGGCAGAGTCTAATAAAGAAACAGGGGAAGAAATATCCAAGACATAAGTATAAATAACTAAGGTAGCTAGGTGCTAGAGTTCGGATATAGTCTCAGATACTATGTGATTATGGACAACTCATTTACCCTCTCTGCCTCAATTTTCTCATCTCTAAAATTGGAACAATAATATCACTGAATGGCCAGTGTTGTTATGAGGAAGAAATGAGAATAGAGTTATAAGCACTTTGCAATCTATAAGACAATATATAAATGCTAGCTATCATCATTATAATTTAGTAGATCTTCAGAGAAGAAAAATACTTTAATATTAAAAAATTCCATCCACAAGAAAGGTAAGGATTTGGCCTTAGTAGCAGAAGAATTAATGATTTTTCTAGACACAAAGTTTCCCTACAGTCTCCCCTCCCCAGGTCAGTTACAAACAGGGTCATTCTATAATGGAATAGAAAGTTCAGAGTTTCATTTTCATAGGAAGGGACAGAGTACTCTTAAATACTAATGATTAATTTTCCCACCTCTGATGACAAAGACAAGAAGATGCTAATTACCTAGGAAGCTGAAAATTTTCAGATACAAGGGTTCAGGAATTTTAGAAAAAGTTCAAGGTTAGAGAGGGAATAACAGGAAAGGGAAAGAGATTATCAAAAGTTGTTCCTTAGTCATTTTTAGTCATGTTCAGTCCTTTGGGATCCCATTTAAGATTTTTTTTTAGCAAAGATCCTAGATCGATTTGCAATTTTCTCTTCTAACTCTTTTGATAACTGAGGAAACTGAGGCAAATAAGGTTAAGTAACTTGCCCATTAGGAAGTATTTGAAGTCAGTCTTCCTAATTCTAGGTCCAGTGTTCTACTGTGTTATCTAGACACCCCTCATATCGAAAATAGAAATGACTATAGACAGAAAAATAAGTCAAAATACCATAAAGTTTTTTTCCTGGACTACCAGTATCCTTGTAAAATATTAGGCCATGAAAGTGTCTCTATCTTATTTCTGAATCCTTTGAAATTTACTTGACCAAAATCTTGCTAACACGGATTAGAATATGAAATAATCTCATTCCCTCAAGGTACCCATTGTTTCTACTCCAGCAACCAATTTGTCCTTGTTGATAGGAATCAGCATTAAAATGTCTGCTTTCCTCACTGTTTCTCTGCTTTTGTTTGTACAGAATGTTACCTAAAATGTTTCTGCCACTGCTTCCTAGATTGTCTAACATTTATGTCAGTTCTACATAATTGAACCCCCCCCCTTTTAAATACTCTCCTTCTTTAAAATAAGAACTATGTTTCCAAGCCACATTCCAGTCATAGAGAAGGGATAAGAGAAAATAAGTATCTATATAGTATGTACCATGTGTGAAACATTAAGCAACAGTTTTATACATATTATTTCATTTGCTCCTCAAAACAATACTGAAAGGAAGGTGCCACTATTATTCCCATTTTACAAGTGAGGCAAAAAGCAGTTAGTGACTTGTGTGTGGCAAACAGCTGGCAAATGTTTGAGGCTTAATTTAAACCAAGTTTTTTCAGAATCTAATCCCAAGGATCTATCCACTGTGACACCTACCAATCTCGTGGTTTCCATTTTACCAAATTTCAGTAGGGAAACTTGAAGTCAAATTTGTCTTCTTGCATTATGATATTTAATTCATTTTGGTTGCTATGCATTATTTTTTCATTGTGAATGTACTTTTGAGGTCGAAGGTTTCATTGTAAGCTTCTTATTGTTATTGTTGTTGTTGTTAAGCTTTCTTTATTAATAACTTTGTAGGTATACATAGGTGCTCTTCTCCCTCCCACTTATTTTAAGTTTAAAATCCTTTAATTTGATTTGCAAGATTCTTCATCTGAATCAATTCATTTTAGGCATGTTCCATTCCCACTGAAGAGCTCATAATTTCTGTATTTAAGTTATATTTCATCAAACCAAACGCCTATCTTTAAATAGTATTTCCTTAACCAGCTGTTCACTTCCCAGCTTAACCTTTCTTTTTGAAAGCCTTTGTTTTCATTTCACACAACAATGAAAATTCTACCTATGACCGTATGGTCTTCAATTTCTTGATTAACACTTACAATTTATAGCAATACTTTCCTGATTTCTTCCAGCAAAATCATTTAAACACATGTAAATCACTGAAAGCATATTTGACACATCTTTGGGAGGTTCCAGTAATATATTTGGGATAGATAACCATCACCACAGCTGTTAATTTTCTATCTTCAATATTTTTTCTTTTTAAATTTTGAGGTTCAAATTCTCTCTCTCCAAACCCACTTAGAAGGCAAGCAAAAATGATATTAATTAGACATGTGAAATTGTGCAAAATATATTTTTTCATTTTAGCCCCATTACAAAATAAGGCAAAAATTATATTTACAAAGTGAGATAATCGTACTTCAATTTGCACTCAGAGTTCATCAGTTCTCTTTCTCTGGAGATAGATGGCATTTTTTTTTATCATGAGTAGTTGAACATTATTACAACATTCATTTTACTGGGCTCAATGATCTGGTTCTTCTCACTTCACTTTATTTCAGTTTATATAGATTTTCCCTTTTCCCCCCTACAAATACCCTACTAATCACTTCTTAAAGCACAATATTATTCCATCACAATTATATTCAACAACTTAGTCAATCACTCCTAAACTCAATACTCATTGATATACAATTCTTTACCACCACAAGAACTGCTATAAATATTTTTGTACATAAGGGGCCTTTTTCTTTTTCTTTGATCTCTTTGGGATATAGATCTAGTAGTGGTTTTGTTGGGTCAAAGGATATGCACAGTTTTATATTTCTTTGTGCATAGTTATAAATTATTCCCCAGAATGGTTGATCTAGTTCAGAACTCTACCAATAGTTCATTCGTATAACTATCATCCTCCAACTGCTTCAAGATTTGTTATTTCTATTAGGTGAGAGGTGGTACTCCAGAATTGACTTAATTTCTCTAATTAATAGTAATTTAGAATATATTTTCATATGACTATGGGTAACTTTGATTTCTCATTCTGAAAATTGCCTACTCATATTCTTTGACCATTTATCAATTAGGGGAATGGCTCTTATTTTATCCTTATTTATTTTATCCTTAACACTAGAGATATTAGTCTTTCCTGAATACCCATACACTTCATGCATTTCATACACTATCTATGTAGATGCCTTCAAATGGAGCTAATAATCATAAAATTATGATGATTTGCATGTGTTATCTTTCCAGATAGGAAGAATGAAAGCAGTTTAATCATAACAAGTCATTCTCTTTCATGATTAATTTGTTATACTTCTCTTGAGTCTTGTGTTTAAATGTCAGATTTTCTATTGATCTCTAGTCTTTTCATCAGGAATAGTTGAAAGTCCTATATTTCAAAAGCTATCTATTTTACTGCTGAATGATCATACTCAATTTTGCTGGATAGATTATTCTTGGTTATAATCCTTAGCCATTTGAAATATATTCTAAGTCCATCATTCCTTTAATATGAAAACTAACTTTTATGTGATACTGTCTGTAGCTCCATGATATTTGAATTATTATATATTTTTCTTTTTAAGCTTCATTCAAATATTATTTTTAAAGTTATGTTTATAACTGTTTTTGTGTTGTATTCTTCTGATTATGTTTTTGTATTTGCCTATATAATAGCATCTATTTTTGGTCACTTTTTCTGTTTACTCATATTTATGTTGGACTCTGATCACCTGAGATTGGGGAGGCATTGTCCAAAGTTTCAGACTTTTGTGTGCTGCTGCTTTTTCAGAACTAACTTGGAGGGTCATCAAGTTTTTGGTGCATTCAAGATAGTATGACATTGGTTCCATTCTACATTTGAAGAAATTATTTTCTTCAGAGAGGTTTTTTTATCTCCTTTTCCATCTGGCCAATTCTGCTTTGGAAGGCATTCTTCTCCTCATTGGCCTTTTAGATTGCTTTTTCCATTGGACTCAAACTGGTTTAGAAAAAATTTTTTTCAGCATTTTTTAAGTAATTCCTTCACCAAGCTATTGACTTGGTTTCCTTGTTTTTCCCTCATCAATCTCATTTTTCTTCCCAATTTTTCCTCTACCTCCCCCTACTTGATTTTCAAAATCTTTTTTGAGCTCTCCATAGCTTGAGACCAATTCATAATTTTCATGGATGGTATGATAACAGAAGTTTTGACTTTGTTATCTTCTGAGTGTGGATTTTGATCCCCCACAGAACCAAAGTAATTGTTTATGGTCAAAATTTTTTTCTTCTGTTGTTTACTCATTTCCCCAGTCCACAGCTTGATTTTAACTCTTTCAAAGTGATGTTCTGCATCCAAGGTGAAGGATACATTGTCCCAATATTTTGAGGGTTTTTCAGCTATTTTCAGGAACCTTCCCATACACACACACAGGGTCCTCAATTCCTCCAGGTTCTTAGGAGAGGTTCTGACTGCTCTCCTGGATTATGTTCTGGTCTGTGGATGACCACAAGCACCTCCCTCTGCCCTGGAACTGTGAGAAGGGTCCCTGATCTGCTATAGCAATAAAATTTCTTTTCCTGAGCCTGGACTCCAGACTATAACCTGGATATGAGCATGAGCAAAGTCACAGATTCCTATCCCAGGGATAGCAGAGAGACCTCTGCAATCTCCCCCAACCCGCTCACTGTCTGTGTGCTGATAATTCTGGGAGCAGCTGCTGAGTAGCTCCCTGCTGGGTGACTCCCCAGGCCTCTTTCTGGTTCTGGGGGAATCAATACCTATTCCAAGATTTGTGCTGGCCTGGGCTCCATGCTTACTCTGGTTCAGCAGAATTTTCCTCTGTTCTTTCCAATTGTATTTGGCAGTCCCTGAACAAAGATGCCCCTAGGGATCCAGACACCAAATGGGCTGTTCCTGAATGGCTGAAACCAGTTTGCTCCAGTAGGGTATAGACTTTGCTGCCATCCTTTCTAACTCCAGTGTAACAGACCTTTTCCATGGATCTTCCAAGTTGTCTTGGGTGGGAAAAGAGTTTCATTCAGTCTTTTTGTGGGTTTTGTCACTCTAGAATTTGGTTATAGTCATTTTTTAAAAGTATTTGGAGTGGTCTCGGGGAGAACTTGTAGTAATTCCTGCCTTTACTCCACCATCTTGGCTCTGATGCCTTGTAGTGTTCCTTTCTGCCTTGGTACTGTGACCAGGTCTCCTGGTCTCTTGTGCCTTACCAAAAGGCCTCCTTTCTGTTCTGACCCAGAGCTGCTTATGGGGATTTGAGTTGCTAATCAAGGTCAATTCTACTCAATATCAGCAAAAGGTCAGTGAAAAATCTCTTTCTGAATAGTTTTCTGGCCCCTTTACCATCTCTGGGCTGAAAGTTTCGGAAGCTCCTGTCCCTTCTGCCTCCAGCCCCTTAATTGGTTCTGTCTTTATGTGGGTGTTGAATAGATCTCCACTGTAGAGTTATCCACTCCAGCTGATCTCCGAATCTGGAAAATGTTTCAATCTGAACTTTTCTTGGTTCTGCACCTCAAAAACTTAATTTGAAGCATTGTTTGAAAGTTGTTTGAGGGGAATGTTGATAGAGTTCAGTTGCATTTCTGCCTATACATTTTCATCTTGGTTCTATCCCTGCTGTTAGTTTTCAACCCACATCTTTCCATCTTACCCATAAGGATAACATGAGAAAATTGCCAAATTATTTTCTGAGTATTCATTTGAAATATATGCTCTGTTCCCTTGATCTACTAGCCTAATTAACTTATCAAAAAAATGAGGTTAATCTGAATGATTTCCTCTTTATGAAAACATATTGGTTCTTAAAGACTGCTTCAATTTCTACATGTTCATGTATCATCTCATTAAAATACATTCTAGAATTTTTCCTGAAATCAAAGTCAAACTCACCAATTTATAATTTGTTAAATCCGCGCCTTTCCTATTTGAGCATTATGACATTTTTCTTCTTCCATTACTCATACCTTTCATATTTTCTTAGATATTCTCAAATTGTCTCAGAAATCTCATCTACCATTTCTTTCAAGATCTTAGAATCTGTTATAGCCCACAAATATTTAGTAAGCATCTACTGTATAGTGGTCACTATGCTAGTATATATGGTCATTTTGAATTCATTTGGGTATTATCTTACCATGTCATATATTTAGGACTTAAATTTTCTGTTAATCATTTTTTTATTTAAAAGTCTTAGATTTTTCTCCTTGGAACAAAACACCAGAATACAATTTGAGTTGAATAATGCTCTTTCACTGTAATCCATAGTCGTCTATCATCACTCCCCATCTATACTCAGCAGTGATCCTACTTCTTCTATATGATTTCCTTGCTTCCAACATAGTTTAAGCTTCCTTTTTGTTCTTAGCTCTTCTCACAACTTTATCACTTATGCTACTATTTTGTAGGACCAAGTCATGCTTCTACATTCATCCTTATTTACCTACCTTTACTTCCATCTTCTATACTTATCTTTAAAACACTAGAGTTGATCAATAAATTTCGAATGGAATCACTTCAGTCTTTGCAGACAGTTCTTTCTTTTCCAACTGATCAGAATAATTTCTGCCTATGTTGATTCATGTAGACACAACTAATTCTGGATCTTGAAAATTTTATTCATGAGGGCATTCCATCACTCTAGAACTGGCTTCTCCTATAGAATTTTAGACATATTGACCTACCTATACTATGGTGATTCCCAATCTAGAATATGCATCCAAGTATATTTAGTTCTCATTTTCTTCATTACAGTGCATAATAAAATAATGATGTCCTCAAAGATTGGTAAAAATTATGTCAAATTGCAACATCACTGTGATGGTGGCCAAAGCAACCTCACTGTTTCTACATGGATATCACATTATGAAGGGGTCAGAATAAGTTATAGTGACATTGGTTATATTAGAACATGATTATCTTTCGATCTTTAGTCTGAGTGTTGATTGGGGGAAAAAACAGGCAGCAAATCCAATTTCAGCAGGCCCCAAGAAAATGAAGAGCCACCAAGAACTTAGGGGAAATCATAGAAACTTAGAGATGAGAGGAACATTTAAAAACATCTAATACAATCTCTTTATTTTATAGATGAAGAAATGTGTGTTCAGAGAGGTGAGGAGACTTGCCTAAAGCCACTTAACCAGTAAGTATCAGAACTGTTGTTTAAACTCAAGTCTTTAGATCAACCAATTCAGAACTCTTTTTAAAAATATATTTCCCCATCTGATCCATCTGCTTATTTTCATGGAGTTACAGAAGGAAGTAAAAAAAGAACTCAAACCAGTCAGAGAAGAACATTTTTAAAAGGAAATCATGTGAATGTCTCATATCTGACAGTAACAATAAGTTTCTTTAAATTAGTCAAGAGAACAAGCTGATATTTTCCTTCCTACATTTCCTAGATATTTCGGTCTAGTAACTCCATTAACAATAAACAAACAAATGATAAAATGGGTAGTTGGATAAATAAGTATATAAATAGACAAATAGATATGAATAGATAAATAAATGGATGAATGAATGAATGAACAAGCAACTGAATCACAGAATATTAGAAGCATATAAAAGCACCAAGATAGTCTGAAAATGCTAGTGTAAAACAAAGAATATTAGCACTGACCATTATTCCTTTAAGATATATAGACATTCCTTTAAGATATATGACATAAATACACACATATGTATTATATAATACATATATAGATAGAGAGATACAAAAATATTATGATGTAATAGAATATCTGATTTGTTAAACAAGAAATCATTCTTGATTCTGTCACTGAAGATGTCACATTGTAATGAAAAGAGCATTACATTATTCTCATTTCTACCACCACTTTGAAAAAGTGGAGCTTGATGAAGGGACCACTGATCTTGAGAGTCAGAGAGTGGCATGGGAGTGGGTAGATATTCATGGACATAAAACAAAGGGGAAAGATAGAGGGGTGTGGGAGAAAACTCTTAAAGAGAAATAGGAAAGAATGTAAGAAATGGGATTGAATTCTGAAACTTGGAAGAAAGCACCTAAACCAGCTATTCAAACTTGATTCAGTCCCTGATTCCCTATACTACTGTTCCAGCTTGCCCACTCTCTTCCTGCCCTACTTTTAGCTTGCTTTTCTGTTTTCTTCTTATATGAAAATATAAGAGGGCAGAGGTCATCTGTCTTTTTTTGTATTTGTATTCATAGCACTTAGCACTTAGCACTTATAGTAAACACTTAATGAATGCTCTGTCTACCTATCCATCACCTATTTATCTCAGAGTTGTAAGAAAAGTGCTTTGTGAGGCTTAAAAATTTCTTGCTATTGTTGTTTTAATCATTTTTATTATTTTCCTTGTTGTTTGAGTCATTTGCTGCTCACAGTTTCATGATATCAAAGTGTTAAAATGGTGAGATCAACATCATCCTAACAATAAATAGCAGTTCCTGGTAGGATGCTGAGTAAAACAAATAATCCTAGAGATAATTATTGCTCCTGATCCTCTTTTCCCTTAACAATTCTATTACCAGATTAAACTCATACTGGTTTACTACTTACAAAAATAATTTTCTTTTTAAAAATACATTTCTGAGGCAAAGCCAAGAGGCAGTGTGGAGGAAGGAATTCCTGGAAACTGTTCCACAAAAAACTCCAAAAGCTGTCAAATTATGACTCTAGTCAAAATTTAGAGGGGAAGAACTCACAGAAAGACTGAGTGATAAAATTTCCAAGTCTAATAAAACTTGGAAGTTCTGCAGGAAATGTCTGTTTCACTGGGACCGGGGGTGGAAAGAGCCCCAGCCACAGTGCAACTGTAGCATAGCACAACTAGGCTAGGCAACTGGGTCCATGGCAGAGAGGCAGTTTCCAGATCTCTTGGCCCAAGAATTACTAGAGACAGCTGGAAGAGGTGTTGAGAGAACTCTACTGTACCAGAGTGGAGCACCAGCCTCAGAGCAGTACTGTGGTGAGAACCTGCAGTAGGAATCAGCAGAGACATCCAGCACTTTCATAGCTCTCAGTCCACAGATGGTAAGGGTGTCAGGGGAGACAGCAGAAGTCTCTCAGCTCTTCCTGGGGCTGCTTTATGTTGTATGCCCACACTCAGAAAAATGTTAGAGTTTGGGCTTCCGTACCACTCTAGATGAGCAGGGAGTTGCTTCACAGCTCCAGGGTAGAGGGGAGGGCCTGTGATCATCCACATCCTAGAGCACAGGCAAGAGAGGAGTCAGAGCCTCTCATAAGACCTTGGAGAAATTAAGGTCCCTGTGGATTATCCCCAAAAAAACCCAAAGCCTTGGAAGTGTGGTGAATCAGTCATAGGCTGAGTAAATGAGCAAACAACAGAAAAAGAAGAACTTAATCATAGAAAATTACTTTGGTCTTATGGAAGACCAAAATACATACTCAGAAGATGATAAAGTTGATGCTTCCATATCCAAAACCTTCAAGAGAAATAGAAAATGGGCTCAGGCCATGTATGAGCTCAAAAAAACCTTTGAAAAGCAATTAAGGGAAGTGGAGGAAAAATTAGTAGGAGAAATGAGAACAATGCAGTTAAATCATGAAAACCAAGTCAACAGCTTGGTGAAAGAAATAAAAAAATACTGAAGAAAATAATATGTTAAAAACTAGTTTGGGCCAAATAGAAAAGGCAACCCAAAAAGCAAATGAGGAAAAGCAGAATTGGCCAGCTGGAAAAGGAGATAAAAAAAGTTCTTGGAAGAAAATAACTCCTTCAAATGCAGGATGGAATTAAAGTAAGCATATGACTTTGTGAGAAATCAGGAAGAAATAAAACTATACCAAAAAAATGAAAATTAAAAGAAAATGTGAATCATTTCAATGGAAAAACAACTGACCTCAAAAACAGATCCAGGAGAGATAATTTAAAAATCTTTGGGATACCTGAAAGTCATGACCAGGAAAAGAGCCTAGACTTCAGTTTTCAAGAAATAATACAGCAAAATTCCTCTGAGATCCTAGAAGCAGAGGGTAAAATAGAACTTGAGGGAACCCACCAATTACCTCCTGAAAGAGATCTCCAAAGAAAAACTTCCAGGAATATTGTAGCCAAATTCCCAACCTCCCAAGTCAAAGAGAAAAAGCTAATAGCTGCCAGAAACAAACAATTCAACTACCATCACTCTATAGTCAGGATTACATAGGATCTGGCAGCAACTACATTAAAGATTCGTAGGACATGGAATATATTTCTGAAGGCAAAAGATCTTGGTTTACAATCAAGAATCAGCTACCCAGCAAAAGTGAACATACTCTTTCAGGGGAAAAGATGAATTTTCGATGAAACAGGGGTCCTTCAAACTTTCCTATTGAAATAACCAGAGCTGAAAAGAAAGTTTGATCTCCAAGTGAAGGACTCAGGTGAACCCTAGAGGGGGTGGATGAGAGGTACTAATTATGAGGAATGTAATGATGTTGAACCATTTGTATTCCTTCATGGGAAGAAGATACTGATAACTTATATGAACTTTCTCATTTATAAGAGCAGTTAGAAGGAGCATATATAGAAAAGATACAGGAAGGAGCTGAATATAGTTGTATAATATAGTAAAAAGATGGATAATGGGTTTTAAAGGAAAGTATTGGGAGGAAGGGAAAGGAGAGGAAGAAAGGGTTAAGAAATTTCACATAAGAGTCAAGAAAAAGCTTTTACAATGGAGTGTAAACAGGGAAGGTGAGGGGGGAATGAGTGAGCCTTCATTTTCATCAGAAATGGCTCAGAGAAGAAATAACACACCTTAATAGGGTATAGAAATCTATCTTAGCCCAGAGAAGGGGAGGGAATGTGATAGAAGGGAGGGAAGTTCATGGGAGAGGTTACTCAGATACAACACACTTCTGAACAGGGACAGGATGGAAGGAGATCAACAATGGAATAAATGAGAGTGGGGAGGCATGAGTGGAGGGAAATACAGCTAGTAATAGCAACTGTGTGGAAAATAGTGAAGCAACTTCTCTGGTGGATTTATGATAAAGAAGCCAACTCATCCCAGAGACAGAGCTGTTGGAATCTGAACACAAACTGAAGTACACATTTTTTTTCCTCTCTCACTATTCTTGAGCTTTCTCATATTTCTAGAGGAAGGGGGGTTATGTTTGCTCTCACAAGATTATTGTAATAATATAAAATAAATAAACAAAAAATATATTTCTGGGAATTCATCAAAACTGCCTTTTACTGGTTAAGAAATAGAGTAATGGATCAGTGGATTAGGATAGGTTCAAAATAAGTCACAATAAATAACTATAGCAATCTACAATTGACAAACCTAAAGACATCAGCTTCTGGGATAAGCATTCACTATTTGTCAAAAATTGTTGAGAAAATTGGAATATAGTATGGCAAAAACTAGGTATACATCTCATACCCTATACCAAAATAAAGTCAAAATGGGTACAGGATTTAGACATAGAGAGTGATAAACATAGAAAAATTAATAGACCAAGAAGTACTCTTTCAGATCTATGGGAAAAAGATAAATATATAACCCAACATGATTAAAAAACATTATAAACTGCAATAGGCATGATATTTGACTATATAATACTGAGTATAATTTGATATAGTTTATGCACTAATAAAATCAATTCTGCCAAAATTAGAAGGAAACTGGGAAACAATCTTCACACCTTGGAGTTCTAATAAAGGTCTCATTTCAATAATATATAGAGAATTGAATCAAATGTATAAGGTCACAAGTCATTCTCCAATTGATAAATGGTCAAAGGATATGACTAGACAGTTTTCAAATGAAGAAATTAAAGATATATATATATATATATATATATATATATATATATATATATATATATATATAATCATTTGAAAAATGCTCCAAATCATTATTGATTAAAGAAATACAAACTAAAACAACAATGAGGTATCATCTCATAACTATCAGATTGGCCAAGATGAAAAAAATGGGAAAATGATCAATGTTGGAGAGGTTGTGGTAGGACTGAGACATTGATGCATTGCCAGTGGAATTGTGAATGGATCCAACCTTTCTAAACTTTGACCCAGCAATTCCAATTCTAGTTCTATAGCCAGAAGAAATTATTTAAAAAAGGGAAAAGTCCTATATGTTCCAAAATATTCATGGCAACTCTTTATTGTAGTGGCAAGGAATTGGAAACTGAGAGGATGCCCATTAATTGTTAAATAGATAAACAAGATATAGTAAATGAATGCTATGGAAAGCTATTGTTCTATGAGAAACCATAAATGGTTGAACTCTAGAGAATCATGGAATTCTTATGGGATATGATGCTCAGCGAAGAGAGTAGAACCAAGAGAATGATGTACACATCAACAACAACCTTGAAGGAAGCAGTTCCTCTCAGCAATCCAGAGAGCTAGGACACCTGCATTAGATTGGCTATGGACTATATTATCCCCATCCAGAGGAAGAAAAACAAAAAAACACACAAAAAATAATCCTTCCGAATCTGAGGAACACTGTATAAAAATTTCTTATAGATCTCTTTCCCATAATCCTAATTCCCCATACTAAAAATTGCTAATCTGTAAACATGTTTACCAAAATATGTATGTACAATGCTAACCTGACTGTTTGATGCTGAGGGGAAGGGCATGGAAAGGAAGAGTGGAAGGAAATTTTGTAATTTAAAAAATATACATGTGCATGTGGATGAAAATAAATTAAAAAAATAAAAAACACATTTCTGCATTGAACTCTAATGTCTGTCTCTAGAATCATTATTTGGCTATGTCTAGCCCTATCATACCACCAGTTAGTTATTAAGTGATTCCTATATTCCATAGTCATGGTGTTGCCATAGAGATAGATTTGTACTTTACCTTCTGACTGGCTCCTCCCTTTATAAGTTCTTTGAGGAGGAAATCCTGGAAACTTGCATAGGAAAGAGGTAAAGTGGAAAGTTAAATGGAAAGATGTTGCAAGTTCTATGTCTTCCCCCAGAATACCAAAAAATCATGGAGAAGTGATAATTAAATATAATGGATATCTCCCACATGATAGAAGAAGGGATGTAATTCATATTGTCAGTGGGTTATTAGAAATGGACACTTTGCTAGTAGGGCAAGATAATTACTCATAGCTATTTGGACAAGGCCTTTGTTTGAGATTAGGACCTTGGGACATAGGTATGAGAAGAAAAAATTCCAAATAGCATACAGACATTCTCACCCCCATGAAAATTAAAAAGCTATAATGCTTTGCTTCTATGTTTGACATAGCTATCTTGTAGAGGTAAATAACACAAACTTCTATTAGAATAGCACAGTAACCACAGGCAGAAGAACATACAAAGTCTTCTAAGACAAGAGAAGAGTGTCAGTATTGAATACAGCATTTCAGAGGTTATTGAAAGTGGTGATATCTGATAGAAGTGAAGTTTTAGCAGTAATAAATGGGGAGGAATAAAATCTCAGGGACTACAAAGGTCCCTGGGGCAGAGAGCAGAAAAATTTAACAAAAAGGAAGGAAAAGTTCTCCTGATACTCTATGGGTGCAATAACGAAACATTTACTGTATAAATAAAACCTGCTCAATGTCAATACCTTGAATGTGTATATAAGGGATATAGCTACTACCATTGGATCATTGTCTAATATAGGAATTCCAAGTTCCAAGTTCCAGCTAAATGGGAGAGGGACAGAGGTATTAATGAAATAAATATACCTATCCATCATGTATATGTAGGTCCATTATGTCAGAAAGTAGCTACTGACAAACCTGTTTCACCTACTTGTACTCCTTTTTATTATGTTTAATATAGACTTCTAGATTAAAATATAAATGAACTCTATAGATTCTGGACACTGTAAGGCAGTTTTTTATCCCAATGCATTTACCTTTTTATGCATGTTCTAGGAGAATCTGTGAAATTTTGCATACATATATATATATATGTATATATATATACATATATATATATATATACTGTGATGCTAAAAGAATGAGCAATGTGATGCTCTTATCTGATCCCTACAGTCTCATGAAATGGAAAACTCAAGACTCATATTTCTCATTTTAGAGATGAGGAAATGGATACAAAGAGCTTATATTACATACCTAAGATCAATTGGATTTAAATATAGGTCTTCTGCCTAAGCCAAAAATGAAAAGATTTCTAGTAGAAAGAAATTTTAAAGGTCATAAAATTCAACCCACACTTGAGCAAGTCTTTCTTCTCCGAATGATTATTTAGGCTCTCCTTGAATATCACCAGTTAATGAAAGAATGGCAACATGTTACAAATGTAGATAGCTAATTACAATGAACTTTTTCTTTACATTGAATCTAAATTTTACTTATTACAATTTCCATCCAGTACTTTCAGTTCTGTCGTCTTGGTGTAAGCAAAACAAATACAATCTCTCTTCCATGTAAAAGCATTTCAAATATTTAAATGACCATAATATCATGGATTTAGGACTGAAAGTCACCTTGTCCAATTTCTCCTTTTTATAAATGAAGAAACCAAGATTAAAGGAGTTTAAGAAATAAGAGACTTTCTCAAGATCATACAAGTAGTAAGTGTATGAAGTGGAATTTGATCCCAGGTCAATCCATCCATCAACCATAGCATAATTATGTGTCCACAATAAGCTGGGTACTTTGAGAAAAACTCTTGTAACACAAAACACCTGCCCCTCCCCATGCCCACAAAAAGCAAGCTCTGCTCTCAAAGAGTATAGCTAATCAGAGATTCAACATGTAAACAAGCCTGTAGCACCAAAATATGTACAGGATAAATTGGAAATAATAGAGACAAGATTCTACTATCAATGGGGATCAGAAAAGAATTCTTGTAGAACATAGGATTTTAGCTGGGTTTTGAAGGAAGTCAGAAAGATCAAGAGGTTTCCACCTCTTGTTCTATGAGAAACCATAAATGGTTGAACTCTAGAGAATCATGGAATTCTTATGGGATATGATGCTCAGCGAAGGGAGTAGAACCAAGGACATGAGGAGAGAGAGAATTGTAAGCATGGAGAATATCCAGTAAAAAAGTTCAGAGTACCACACCGCCTCCTCATGGACAGGTAAATTTGTTCCTAATTAATCTTCTTCAGGTCCAAAATACTCAGTTTCCTAAATTTAAAAATCATATGGCATCTGGTTCTCTCATTGTCCTGGATGTTCCCTTATAAATCCATCAAATTTTTGATGTGCTCTTCTCAATACAGTATTCTAGATATGATTTATACATTATCTTTCAATTAATATATACTCATACCAAGTTTGCTTTGGGGGCTATAATATCATACTGCTAATTCATATCACGCTTAAAACCTACTAAAACCCTCATATCTTTTTCCATGTGAACTATTTTCTAGACATGTTCCCCCATCTTATACTTGTACAATTGAGTTTTTGTTCTCAAGATTGGACTTTAGATTTATATCTATTAAATTTCATTTTATTTGATAGGTTCATTGTTCTAGCCTGCCAAGATTATTTTGGATGCTCATTCTGTAACCCATCATGCTAGCTACTTCTCACAGTTTTGCAGCCTAGTCACCCTCGCCATATTGTCTGCAGGATCTATTCAGGGGACTAGTCAGAGACCATACCAGCATACATCTAGAATTTGGGAATGCCATTTTCCAGGACAAGAACCAAACTAATGTATTCTTCCCTTACAAATGTCCATCTACTTATAATCCTTCTTTCCTGTTTAAAACTTTGGAAAATGACAGGGGGACAGGTTGGATATTGACTTAGAAGGATGGATTAAGAGTTAAAATGATTTGGAAGGTAATAGAAAAGGAAGACTTAAAGACTGCAAAACACCTTTCATATAAAACATCAGTTCAAAAACCCTTCCTTTGGAGAATATTATGGTTACTGTTGCTTTTTATTTGAAAACTGACTAAGAAGGGACAGGGAAAGAACTACTTGAATCTCACTTTCATTCAGATTTGGTTCAAAGAGGGTAAAGCACATAATCTAAGGTTAGAAATTTATCTTAACTTTCACGTATTAGAAAGGGAAAGGAGGGAAATGGGAGGAGGGATTGATAGAAGGGAGGGAAGGAAAAAGGGGAAAAGGGAAAGGGGGGTAAAGAGTGGGTGGCTGATAGAATAGGGGACAGATTGAGGGAGTCAATATTCAGAAACAAAATACTGATGTGGAGGATTAGGGTGAAAGGAGGGGTGGAAAGTACCATCAGAGGAATGACAGTATGAAGAGTAATAAAGAGTTAGTAATTATAACTGGGCATGTGAATAGAATGAACTCTCATAAAATGGAAGTGTATAGCAAAGTGGATTAAAAAACAGAAGGCTTACAATATATTGTTTACAAGAAACACATTTGAAGCAGAGAGATACACATAGACTAAAGCTAAAAGACTAGAGCAGAAAATAATTATGCTTCATCTGAAGTGAAAAAAGTAGGGATAGCAAACCTTATCTTACACAAAGCAATTGTAAAAATAGATCTCATGAAAAAATGGATGAAGAAGGGAATGTCATCCTCCTAAAAGGTACCATTGACAACAAAGTAATTTCAATACTAAACATGTATGCAACAAGGGGCATAGCAGCCACATTCTTAAGCAGAAGCTAAATGATATACAGAAATACTTAGAGAGTAAAACTAAACTGGTGGGGACCTCAACCTCCCTCTCTCAGAATTAGATAAATCCAACCATAAATAAGAAGGAAGTTAAGGAAGTAAATACAATGTTTAAAAAGTTAGAAATAATAGAACTCCCAAGAAAATTGATTGGGGCTAGAAAGGAATGTAACATTTCATCTGCAGTTCATAGTTACTATGCAAAAATTGATCAGGTATTAGGGCATAAAAACATCATAATCAAAAAATAGAAAATAAAAAATGGAAAATAGAAAAAAAAATCAGAAAAATAGAAATAACCTTTTCAAATCATGATGTAATAAAAATCACATATAATAAAGGGCCATGGAGAGATAGAACTAAAATTAACTGGAAGCTAAATTTTAAAGAAAGAGTGGATAAAACAACAAATCATGGAAAAATTAATAATTTTATCCAAGACAATGACAATTAGGAGACCACATACCAAAACTTGTGGGATATAGCTAGCAGAAATTTTGTATCTCTGAATGCTTATATGAAGAAAAAGGGAACGAGAAGATCAATGAATTGGGCATGCAGTTAAAAAGCTTGAGAAAGAACCAATTAAAAATCCCTAAATAAATTCCAAATTAGAAATTCTAAAAACAAAGGAAAAATTAATAAAATCAAAAATGATGAAATTATTGAACTAATAAATAAAGCTGAGTTAGTTTTACGAATGAATCAATAAAATAGATAAACCCTTGCATAATTTGATTTAAAAAAAGAAAGCTAAATTACCAGAATCATAAATGAAAAATGTGAATTCATCACCAATGAGGATGAAATTAAAGAAATAATTTGGAGCTTAAATGTTGGTCTTCCTTCCAACTTTCCTGTAATAATGTTAGACTTGACCTTGATTCTTGGAATTTCTGGAATAAGAGGAAGAGAATAAATGAACAATACTATTATTATACTATATATTTATGTATAACTATAATATTATTTATACACATATAATATATAATAAATTACTATTTGTTAAAAGAATTACTAGAGTCAGGCACAAAAAGTAAACATATTCCAGACCCAGGAAGGTTCCTTTGGAAGGAAAAAGAATTGAGGATTACATAGCTATTTATCATTTGAATAATTTCTACTGAGATACTTTCTACTTTGGCTATACAAGTTTTCCTTAGGTCTTCTCATGTAGGTTAGTTACCACCCACCATCCTCCACTATTTAAAAAAAAGTATTAAACAAAGACTATTATTTCAGGGGACTAGGTCTTTAAACATTAAAGCAGTTTTATATTCACATAGAGATGAAGAAACTCTGGATGTTCCATTATCATCCAAGTTGCTATCCCATTTAACCCTATAAACCTTGCTAACCAAAGGCATTTCTATATGAAGGATGAAAGTGGTACCTTATACATTTGAACTTACATTATATCCTTGCTGTGTATCCTTTCCATCTTATTGTTCAATAAACCTTTAGGTAGGTGTGAGGTGAAATATAGTATGCCATTACTTCCTACTTCTAAACTGGAATCAGTCTTATCCCTTATAGTTACAATTGAAATAAAGAAGGGGTACTATGATCAAGTCATTTGTAGGTACAGATGTCCATAGTTATTTATAAGATGACCAGGGAGATACTAGACCAGGATTTGGTAATTTCTTTCTTATTCTGTTATTTTAAAAACAGTTTTACTTTCTGGCCAAGATGGCAGAGACAAGCCAGGTAGTGTGCTAAGGTCTCCTGGCTTTCCTCAGAACTAATATGAATCAAACCTCTTACCAGAATTTCACTTAACAAAACTCCCAAAAAAGAAGCTAGGAGAAAAAAAAAAGCTAGTATCTTCCAACAAGGTCTGTCTCAGGGGAACATGAGTGAGCTGTGAGCAGAGAGCAGACAGCCAGACTAGGAGTGGCAGAGTGAAGCCCTAGGGCCAACCAAAGAACAACCCTGGAGGCTTTGGCTGTCTGAGAAGCAGACAGGAGAGCTACAGCAGGGCTGAAGGGGGAGTTCCAGCACAGCAGGCTGGAGAGTTGCAGAGTGCTACTAGATATTGATCTGCTTGGCTCAGTTGGTGTGGAGGACCAGAACCTCAGGCCCCAAATTTCAATGGAGTTCTCTTCCCCAAACAAAGTAATAGAGCACCTCCACACACACACACACACACCCTGTTCAGGCTTGGGCAGCATATCTCTCTTAGTAGAAAAAAGGGATTAAGTATCTAGCCTGAGGGTCTAGCCCACATTGTTCAAGGATAATCAGTAAGGAGTTGTGCCCCCCAGACCTAGGGAGTGGGCCACAAATCAAAGTCACAGACTCTCCAGAGAAAGCAACCAGCACCCCCTACTGTCAGCATGCTTGGAGTTACTAAACCTGGTGAGCAAAGCCTCTAGGGATCTCAACACTAAAGGTCTGTGAACCAGCCCCTCGCCCAACACAAAATCCTAAGAAAATGAAGAAAAAACACCAGAAAGGGGATCCATGGAAAACTACCTTGAAGGCAGAGATCCCAACTCAGAGAGATCTAGAATTTCTGAGGAGAATATGAATTGGTTTCCAGTCTAGAAAGACTTCTTAGAAGAAATCAGGAAGGAATTTAAAAATCAATTGGAAAAATTGGGAAAAGAAACAAAAGCGAAAATTAACACCTTGCAACAAGCAAACAAATCCTTGGAAAATACAATTGGACAAATGCAAAAAGAAAATAATTCTCTCAAAACCTCAATTAGGCAAACGGAAAACTCCTTCAAAAATAGAATTAACTGGTGGAACCAAGATGGAAACTCCAAAAGCAGTCAAATTATGACTCTAGTCAAAATTTAGAAGGGTAGAACCCACAGAAAGACAGAGTGATACAATTTTCCAGTCCAAGACAATTTAGAATTCCACAGGAAAGGTTGATTCCATCAGGACTGGGGATTGTAAAAAGCCACAGTGCAGCACAGCTGGGTCAATGACAAAGAGGGCTATTTCCAGTCCTCTTGGCCTAAGGATCATTGGGGACAGTTGCAATGGGTGGTGAGAGAACTCTGCCACACCAGAGTGAGTGTGGAGTGGAGCTTCAACCTCAGAGCAGCCCTGCAATGAGAACCTGCAGTAGGAGTAAGCAGAGCCACCCAGAACATACTGAGATTTCAGCCTATAGACAGGAAGGCAAGCAGGGGAGACTGTAGAGTTCTCTATGCTCTTCCTGGTGCAGGACTCAGCTTTGCCCACTCTGAGATCCAGGTTGAAATCTGGGCCTCCACAACACTACCATATCCGAGCAGCAACCATCCTTGAAAATCCAGGGCAGAGAGGAGGGCCTGAACACAGGCAAGAGAGCAGTAATAGACTCTCATAAGAACTTGAAGGAATTAAGGTCCCTATGGGTTGTCCCAAACTCTCCACCCCTAAAGCCTTGGAATTGAGGTAAATCAGTCATAGACTGAGGAAATGAGAAAAAGAAGAATCAGGCCATAGAAAATTACTTTGTTCACATAGAGGAACAAAATACATACTCAGATGATGACAAAATTGAAGCAATTAAGGGAGGTAGAGGAAAAATTGGGAGGAGAAATGAGAGCCATGCAGGTAAACCATGCAAAGCAAGTCAGTATCAGTGAAAGAAATACAGAAAAAATAATGAAGAAAGTAACATATTAAAAACCAGTTTAAGACAAACGGAAAAAAATAAATAAAAAAAGACAAATGAGAAGAATGCCTTAAAAAGGAGATAAAAAACTCTCTAAAGAAAATAACTTTTTTAATTCAATATTTATTTATTCTCATTTTGTACAAATAATGTTTTTATACATTAATAAAATATTATTAAGAGTAAAAAAATAGCCCCCCAAAAAATATAGACTCACTTGAGTGATAAAGGGGAGAGAAAAAAATTAAAATTAAAATTAAAAAAAATAATAGTAATAATTGTAGGCATGTCCAGGTGGTGCAGTGGATGGAGCACCAGCCCTGGATCCAGGAGCACCCAAGCCTATATCTGGCCCCATACACGCAAAAATCACCCAGCTGTGTGACATGCAAGCCACCCCAACCCTACTGCCCTGTGAAACAAAAATGAAAGAAAAAAAAGACCCAAAATAAAATAAAATAGTAATAATAGTAGGGGCAGCTGGGTGGCAGACAGAGCACTGGCCCTTGAGCCTGGAGCATCCGGATCCAAATCCAGCCTCAGACACCCAACAATCACGCAGGCTACCCAGCCCCATTGGTCCTGAACCCCCACCAAAATAATAATAATAAAAAATGTGCATCAGTCTGAGTTCCAATACCACCAACTCTGTCATGGGTGGATCACATTCTTTATGATAAGTCCATCACAAAAGTTACTTCCATATTTTTCCACTTGCCATTGCTGATCGCAACTCCCTCCTTTGGCATTTCTCCACTACCATGTACTATATTTTCTTTCTCTTTTCACTCTGACTCAGCTGTAGGGTATCTGAGTGGCCCAGCAAACAGATCCCTGGCCCTGGGGCCAAGAGGCCCCAAGACCCCATACCACCCCTTAGGCCCAGCATCGACCTGGCTCTATGGTTCCAGACAGGCTATCCAATCCCAGTCTCTTGCAAGAAGTAAAAAAGAAAATGTGTTATATCTGACCACTCCCCCTCATGGCCCATCCTCTCCTCCATCATTCACATCCCCCCCTTCCCCCGTCCCCCCTTCCTACTCCAGATGTCTATACCCCATTGAGTAAATATACTGTTTCCTCTCCTAGCCACTTCTGATGAGAGCACAGATTCCCTCATTCCAAAGATTCCCTCATTCCCCCTTGCCTTCCCCCCTTCCATATCATTGCAATAGCTTATTGTAATAAAGAAAAATCTTATTATATGAAATATCTTGGCCTATTCCCTCTCTCCTTTTTCTTTCTCCAATTACATTTCCTTTTTTTTATATTGACTCCATTTTTACACCATATTTTAGCTTCAAATTCAGCGTTCTCCTGTGCTTCATCTATAAAAGCTCCTTCTAACTGGTTTGTTAATTGAGAAGGTTCATATGAATATTATCAGTGTCATTTTTCTAGACAGGATATATGCAGTTCATCATCATTAAATCCCTCATATTTTCCCCTTCTCCTCTAATCTATATGCTTTGCCTGAGTCCTGTATTTGAAGATCAAACCTTTGGTTCAGCTGTAGCCATTCCAACAGGAACATTTGAAATTCCCCTGGCTAATTGAAAGTCCATGGTTTTCCCTGGAAGAGGTCATTAAGTTTTGCTGGGTAGTTGATTCTCGGGTGCATTCTAAGGTCTTTTGCCTTCTGGTATATTACATTCCAGGCCCTATGAGCTTTTAATGTAGTTGCTGCTAAGTCCTGTGAGATCCTGATTGCAGCTCCACAGTATTTGAATTGTGTCTTTCTGGCTGCTTGCAATATTTTCTCTTTGACTTGGGAGTTCTGGAACTTGGCTATAATATTCCTGGGGGTTGGTTTTTGGGGATCACTTTCTCAGGGAGATCTGCGGATTCTCTCCATTTGTATTTTCCCCTCTGCTTCTAGAATATCAGGGCAATTTTCCTGTAGTAATTCTTTGAAAATGATGTCAAGGCTATTTTTCCTGATCATGACATTCAGGTATTCCAATAATTTTTAAATTGTCTTTCCTAAATCTGTTTTCCATATCAGTTGTTTGTTCAGTGACATGTTTCACATTTTTCTTATTTTTCATTCTTTTGGTTTTGAAGTATTGAGTCCTTATTTCTTGAAAATTCGGCAATCTCCCTGAGTTCTATTATTTGTCTGAAGGATTTGTTTTCCTCAGAGAGCTTTCTTATCTCTTTTTCCTTCTGGCCAATTCTGCTTTTTAAAGCATTCCTCTCCTCAATAACTTTTTGAACTGTTTTATCCATTTGACCTAAGCTGGGTTTTAACATGCTATTTTCTTCAGCATTTTTTTGGATTTCCTTGACTAAGCTGCTGACTTCCTTTTCATGTTTTTTCCTGCATCTTTCTCATTTCTTTTCACAGTTTTTCTTCTAACTACCTCATTTGATTTTCAAAGTCTTTTTTTTAGCTCTGTCATAGCCTGAGCCCAATTTCTGTTTTTCTTGGAGTCTTTAGATGATGCAGGAGTTTGTGCTTCCTCATCTTTAGACTGAGTGTTTTGATCCTTCTTGGGCTCACAGGCAAAATATTTCCCAATGGTGTTACTCTTGTTTCTCTGTTTGCTCATTTTCCCAGCCTAAGCCTGTTGTGGGGGTGCTTCCTGAGCTTTTGAGACACTCTCACAAGGGTCTCAGTATGTGAGGCTCTGTCCTCCCTCCTGGTCTGTGAATGACCATAAGCGCCCCCCTCTGCCATGGGGCTGAGGTGGGGGGGGAGGCCCTGGTGTTCTATGGGGGGGGGGGGCTAGACTATGATCAGGATCTAAATGTAGTGAGAACCCCAGGGCCCTATTCCAATGGCAGAGCTCGGTAGTCTCTCTTCACTACCCACCCTAGGTTCAGTGGGCTCATGCCCTGGGGGCTCCTGCTTGCTGGCTCTGCCTGCTTCTGTTTCCTAGATCTGGACTGCCTTGGCCATGATGCTTGCTGTGTGCCCTGAGGGCTGGGCTTCATGTGCTCCCTCTGGTAGAGGTCCCCTGCTGTTTCCCCAAATTGTGCTCAGTGCTGCCTGGGAAACAAGTCAGAAAACTCCACTGTGCTAGGAGGCATGGCTCCCAGCACCCTAGGGCTGCCTCTGGGAGGCTAAAGTTCTTTTGTTCTGGCAGTCCACCCATCTGGTGGGCCGGGTCACCCCTTCAACCCCATGGAGCAGAGCCTTTCTGCTCTTTTCCAGGTTACCTTGAGTAGGAAAGCTTCCTCATTGGGTCCCTCTGTGCATTCTGTTTCTTGAAAATTTAATTAGAGTCCTTAGTTTATAAGTTTTGAGAGCTTCTAAGAGATGTTCCTCTCTTGTCGCCATCCTGGCTCTGCCCCTCAAGAAGAAATAAAACTATACAAAAAATTAGAGGAAAATGTGAAATATCCCATTGGATAAACAACTGATCTTGAAAACACATTCAATAGAGAGAATATGAAAATTATTTGGATACCTGTAAGTCATGACCAGGAAAAAAAAAGCTTAGACTTAATTTTTCAAGAAATAATACAGCAAAATTGCCCTGAGATCCTAAAAGCTGAGGTAAAATAAAAATTGAGAGAATTCACTGATCACCTCCTCAAATAGATCCCAAAAGAAAAACTTCCAGGAATATTTAGCCAAATCCCAAAACTCCCAAGTCAAAGAGAAAACACTAAAAGCTGTCAGAAACAAACAATTCAACTCTATAGTCAGGATTACACAGGATCTGGTAGCATCTGCATTAAGGGCTCATAGGACTTGAAATACAACCAAGAATCAACTACCCAGCAAAAGTGAGCAGCCTCTTTCAGGGGCAAAGATGGACCTTTTTTTTTTTTACAGGTTTTATTATTTTTAGAAGATTTTATTTGAGTTTTGAGTTTTACAATTTTTCTCCCAATCTTGCTTCCCTCCCACTACTCCCACCCTATAGAAAGCAATCTGTCATTCTTTATTTTGTTTCCATACTGTACATTGACCCAAATTGAATGTGATGAGAGAGAAATCACATCATTAAGGAAGAAACAAATATTATAAGAAATAACAAGATCAGACAATAAGATATCTGATTTTTTTCCCAAATTAAAGGGAATAGTCCTTGAAATTTGTTCAAACTCCATGGTTTTTTATCTGGACACAGATGGTATTCTCCATTGCAGACAGCCCAAAATTGTTCCTGGTTGTTGCACTGATGGAACGAGGAAGTCCATCAAGGTTCAACATCACTCCCATGTTGATGATAGGGTGTACAGTATTTTTCTGGTTCTGCTCATCTCACTCAGCATCAGTTCATGCAAATCCCTCCAGGCTTTGCTTCCCTGAATTCCTATCCCCCTTTGTTTCTAATAGAACAATAGTGTTCCATGACATGCATATACCACAGTTTGCTACGCCATTACCCAATTGAAGGGCATTTACTTGATTTCCAATTCTTTGCCACCACAAACAGGGCTTCTATGAATATTTTAGTACAAGCGATGTTTTTACCCTTTTTCATCATCTCCTCAGGGTATATACCCAGGAGTGGTATTGCTGGATCAAAGGGTATTCTCGTTTTTGTTGCCCTTTGGGCGTAGTTCCAAATTTCTCTCCAGAAAGTTTGGATGAGTTCACAGCTCCACCAACAGTGTAATAGTGTCCTGGATTTCCCACAACCCTTCCACCAATGATCATTACCCTTTTTGGTCATATTGGCCAGTCTGAGAGGTGTGAGGTGATACCTCAGAGAAGCTGTGATTTGCATTTCTCTGATAATTAATGATTTAGAGCAATTTTTCATATGACTATGGATTGCTTTGATCTCTTCATCTGTAAATTGCCTTTGCATATCCTTTGACCATTTGTCAATTGGGGGATGGCTTTTTTTTAAAAATATGACTCAGTTCTTTGTATATTTTAGAAAAGAGTCCTTTGTCAGAATCATTAGTGGTAAAGATTGTTACCTAATTTACTACATTTCTTTTGATCTTGTTTACAGTGGTTTTATCTGTGCAAAAGCTTTTTTAATTTAATGAAATCAAAATCGTCTAGTTTGTTTTTGGTGATGTTCTCCATCTCTTCCTTAGTCATAAACTGCTCCCCTTTCCATGGATCTGACAGGTAATCTAGTCCTTGATCTTCTAATTTGCTTATAGTATTGTTTTGTTCTAAATCCTGTAACCATTTCGATCTTATCTTGGTAAAGGGTGTTAGGTGTTGGTCTAATCTAAGTTTCTCCCATACTAACTTCCAATTTTCCCAGTAGTTTTTTTATCAAAGAGAGAGTTTTTATCCCAATAGCTGGACTCTTTTGGTTTATCAAACCGCAGACTACTATAATCATTTCCTGCTATTGCACCTGGTCTGTTCTACTGGTACACTACTCTATTTCTTAGCCAATACCAGACAGCTTTGATGACTGATGCTTTATAATATAATTTTAGATCAGGTAGGACTAAGCCACCTTTGCTTGCACTTTTTTTTCATTGAATCCCTGGAAATTCTAGACTTTTTATTTTTCCATATGAATTTACTTACAACTTTTTCTAACTCATTAAAGTAATTCTTTGGAATTTTGATTGGTAGGGCACTAAACATGTAGTTTAGTTTTGGTAGAATTGTCATTTTTATTATATTAGCTCTACCTATCCATGAGCAGTTGACATTTGCCCAGTTATTTAAATCTGATTTAATTTGTGTGAGAATTGTTTTATAATTGTTTTCAAAAAGTTTCTGAGTCTTTCTTGGCAAATAGACTCCTAGGTATTGTATATTGTCTGAGGTTACTTTGAATGGGATTTTCCTTTCTCGCTCTTCCTGCTGTCTCTTGCTAGTCTTATATGGAAAAGTTGAGGATTTATGAGAGTTTACTTTATAACTTGCAGCTTTGCTACAATTGCTAATTGTTTCCAGTAGTTTTTTGGATGATTTCTTGGGCTTCTCTAGGTAGAACATCATGTCATCTGCAAAGAGTGAGAGTTTTATCTCTTCCTTCCCCATTCTAATTCCTTCAATTTTTTTTTCTTCTCTAATTGCTGAAGCTAAAATTTCTAATACAATATTGAATAGTAGTGGTGATAATAGGCATCCTTGTTTCACCCATGATCTTATTGGTAATGCCTCTAGCCTCTTCCCATTGAATATAATGCTTGTTGATGGTTTCAAATAGATGCTTGTAATTATTCTAAGGAACAGTACATTTATTTCTACATTCTCTAGTGTTTTTAGTAGAAATGGTGCTGTATTTTGTCAAAAGCATTTTCAGCATCTATTGATATGATCATATAATTTCTGCTAAGTTTGTTGTTGATATAATTGAATATATTAACAGTTTTCCTAATATTGAAGCAACCCTGCATTCCTGGGATAAATCCTACTTGATCATAATGCATTATCCCAGTGATGACTCTTATAATCGCTTTGCCAAGATTTTATTTAAGATTTTTGCATCTATATTCATTAAGGGGATAGGTCTATTATTTTCTTTCTCTGTTTTAATTCTTCCTGGCTTAGGTATTAGCACCATTTTTTTATAGAAAGAGTTAGGCAGAGATCCATATTTCCCTATTTTTCCAAAGAGTTTATATAGAATTGGAACCAATTGTTCCTTAAATGTTTGTTAGAATTCACTTGTGAATCCATCTGGCCTGGGAGATTTTTCTTGGGGAGTTCAATGATGGCTTGTTGAATTTCTTTTTCTAAGATAGGGTTCTTTAGGTATTTAATCTCTTCTTTTAACCTAAGCAACTTTAATTTTTGTAACTATTCATCCATTTCACTTAGATTATCAAATTTATTGGCACAAAGTTGGACAAAATAATTTCAAATTATTATGTTAATTTTCTCATCATTGGTGGTGAGTTCACCTTGTTCATTGGTTTTCTTCCTTCTTTTTTAATCAAACTGACCAGAGGTTTATCAGTTTTTTTTGTTTTTTCATAAAACTAACTTTAGGTTTCATTTATTAATTCAATAGCTTTTTTGCTTTCGATTTTATTAATTCCCATTTAATTTTTAGAATTTCTAATTTGGTATTTAATTGGGAATTTTTAATTTTTTTCTCTAATTTTTTAGTTGCATACTTAGTTCATTGATTTCCTCTTTCTCTAATTTTTTCATGTAAGCATTTAAAGATATAACATATCCCCTGAGAGTTCCTTTGAGTGAATCCCATAGGTTTTGGTATGTTGTTTCATTATTATCATTATCTAGGATAAAATGATTAATTCTTTCTATAATTTGTTTTTTTATCTACTCATTCTTTAAAATGAGGTTATTCAGTTTGCAATTGGTTCTGGGTCTATATCTACTTGGCACAATATTGCATATGACTTTTATTTCATTGAGATCTGAGAAAGATGTATTCACTATTTCTATCTTTCTGCAGTTGATCATTAGGTTTTAATGTCCTGATAAATGGTCAATTTTTGTATAAGTTCCATGTACTGCAGAGAAAAAGGTATATTCCTTTCTATCCCCATTCAATTTCCTCCATAAGTTTACCATATTTAGTTTTTCTAACAATCTATTTCCCTCCTTAACTTCTTTCTTTCTTGTTTATTTTATGATTTGATTTATCTAGATCTGAGAGTGGGAGGTTGAGGTCTCCCACTAGTAGAGTTTTGTTGTCCATGTCTTCCTGTAGTTCTTTCAGCTTCTCCTCTAAGAATTTGGATGCTATCCCATTGGGTGCATATATATTCAATAATGAAATAACTTTATTGTCTATGGTACCTTTTAGGAGGACAAAGTTTCCTTCCTTATCTCGTTTAACTCTATCTAATTTTGCAGCTGCTTTGTCTGAGATAAGGATTGCTACCCCTGCTTTTTTCACTTCAGTTGAAGCAAAATATATTTTGCTCCAACCTTTTACCTTTACTCTATATGTATCTTTCTACTTCAAATGAGTTTCATGTAAGCACCATATTGTAGGATTCTGGTTTTTAATCCACTCTACTATTTGCTTACATTTTAAGGGAGAGTTCATCCCATTCACATTCAAAGTTATGATTACTAATTCTTTATTGCCCTCCATGTTATCTTACCTCTGTTTGTATTCCCCCCCTTCCCCCTTATCCACATTCCCCAGTATTTTATTTCTGAATATCACCCCCCTCAGTGTGTTTGCCCTCCTATATCACCCCTCCCCTTTCTTTCCCCTTTCCCTTTTTCCCTTTTCCCTTCCCTTCCTTTTGTTAGTTCCCCGTTTCCCCCCTATCCCCCTCCCTTTCTCTGTCCTCCCTCCCCTTTTCCCCTTTTAGTACTTGAAAGGTTAAATGTTTTTTTGAGTTAACTAAATATGTGTACGTTGACTTTAAGCCAAGTCTGATGAGAAGATTTAGGTTTTTCTCATCTCCTCCCTTCTTTCCCTCTATTACCATAAGTATTTTGTACCTCTTAGTGTAATGAGGTTTATCCCATTCAATCCCCTCCCTCCTCCTGTCTCCTTCCTGTCCCCCTTTTTAAGGAGGTAGTGTTTTTTTGGATTATTCTATCTGAGTCATAGAAAATTCTGAGTATCTGTCAATTCTAGCTAAGTACATTCTATGTAATAGAGTTAAAATTCTTGAGAGTTCTTAGAGTCTTTCTCCCAAGTGGGGTTAAAGCCAGTTACATCCCATTGGATAGCAGTCTCATAGATAGGTCATGAATGTCCATCACTTCTGGCCAGGTATAGTCTCTCTGTTAGAGTTACAGTTCTCAAGATTTATGAGAATCTTTTTCCACTTGCTGGGATATAGCCAGTTTCAACTTATTGGATAGAAGTTTTTTTTCCCTTTTACCACCACTTTTTGGTCCTTTTCATGTGTCTCTTGAACCTCCTGTTTGATGTCCAAATTTTCTATTTAGCTCTGGTCTTTTCATCAGGAATTTTTTGAATTCTTCCCTTTCATTAAATGTCCATATTTTTCCCCCCTGGAAGAGAAGGCTCAGCTTTGTGGGATAGTGGATTCTTGGCTGCATTCCTTGCTCTTCAAAATATCTTGTGCCAGGCCCATTGATCCCCTAATGTTGATGTAGTGAGATCCTGAATAATCCTTACTGTGGCTCCTTGATATTTAAATTGTTTCTTTCTGGTGGCTTGAAGGATTTTCTCTTTTATCTGATAGTTCTGGAATTTTGCCGCAACATTTCTTGGTGTTGTCATTTTAGGATCTTTTTCTGGAGGGGATCAATGTATTCTTTCAAAGACTCCTTTGCCCTCTGGTTCCATGATGTCAGGGCAATTTTCCATCACTAGGTCCTGTAATATTAAGCCCACGCTTTTTTTTCTCTTCAATGTTTTCAGGAAGTCCAATAATTCTCAGGTTGCCTCTCCTCGACCTATTCTCAAGGTCTGTGGTTTTGCTGATGAGGTATTTTACATTTTCATCTTTTTTTTCTAGTTTTTGAATTTGTTTAACTGGCTCTTGCTGTCTCAGGAACCCATTAGTTTCTGTAGACTCCATTCTTTTTTTAGGAAGGAGTTTTCTTCATTAACCTTTTGAAACTCCTTTTCCAATTGGTAAATTCTACTTTTGAAACAGCTTTCCATTTGACCAATTGAGGTTTTGAGAGAATTATTTTCTTTTTTCATTTTCCCAATTGAGTATCTGAGAGAATTATTCTCATTTTGTATTTGTCCAATAAATGATCTGAGAGATTTATTCTCATTTTGTATTTGTCCAATTGAGGATCTGAGAGATTTATTCCCATTATTTATTTGCTCAATTGTATTTTCTAAGGATTTTCTTTCTTATTGCAATGTATTACTTGTCTCTCCCAAATTTTCCAGTTGATTTTTAAACTCCTTCCTTATTTCTTCAAGGAAGTCCTTCTGTGCTGATGACCAGATCATATTCTCCTCAGAGGTTCTAGGTCTCTCTGAGTTAGGTCTTTTCCTTCCAAGAATTTTTCCATGGATCCACCTTTCTGCTGACCCTTCTTCATTTTGCTAAGATCTTGAGTTGGGAAGGGGCTGATTCGCAGGGGCTTGGGATCGCTAGAGGCTTTACTCAATGAGTGCAATTTCTCTGGCTGACCAGTAGGAGGTGCTGGTTACTTTCTGTGGAGTGCCTGTGACCTTGATTAATGCCTTCTCCCTTAGCTTGAAGGGAATGTTTGAAGCTATTGAATCCTTTTGCCTTCAATCAATGGTGGGCTTTACCCTGGGGTGAGGTCATTCCTCTCCCTATTGTCAGCTGGGCTGGTTCTTCTGCTCACAGACCTGTGCCTGAGGCAGTAGTCTTCTATTGTTTATTCTGGGAAGAGACCTCAGATGCAATGGAGGCGTGGACTCAAGTGTTCCTCAGACCAGAGGAGCATAGGGATCGTGTCTGCAGTTCTCCTGCACTGGAACTCTCCCCCCCCCCGCCCTGTCGGCAAGGTTCAGATGGTCAGCTCCAACACCAGTGCCTCTACTCCCCAGTTGGACTGAAGCCCCCCCCCCCAGTGGTCTAGCCCCACCGCTGATCCAGGGGGTCCATCTCTCGGGCCCTCAGACTTCCCCACTCCAATTCACTCACTAATCTGGCTGATCAGGGGCTGATCCACCCTCTGCACTGAGATTCACCTGCCCGGATTTGCCCAAGGCTGTAGCAGAAGACAAATCCTGAGGTAGATGTTCTTTCTCCTGGCTTTTCTTTCTGGGTTTTGTGGGTCAGGTTTCTGTTTAGAGGCTTGTTTTATATGACAGTTGGGGAACGATCAGGAGACTTTAGAACTGTGCCTGTCTTCTCTCCACCATCTTGGCTGGGAGTACAAAAGATGGACTTTCAATGAAACATGGGACTTTCAAACTTTCCTATTGAAACAATCAGAGCTGAACAGAAAGTTTGTTGTCCAGGTTAAACATAGAGGGGGTAGATGAGAAGAACTAATTATGAGGCACTTACTGATCTTGAATTGCATTTTTTCCTGCATGGGAAGAAGATACTGATAACCCATATGAACTTTCTCATTTATAAGAGCAATTAGAAGGAGTATATGTAGACAAGACACAGGAAGGAGCTAAATATAATGGTATTATATATTAAAAATATGTAGTTAATGGGTGATAAAGGAAAATACTGAAAGGAAGAGAAAAGAGAGGAAGAAGGGGCTAAAATACTTCATATAAGAGTCAAGAAAAGTTTTTACAATGGAGTAGAATGGGACAAGGTGAGGGGGAATGAGTAAGTCTTCATTCTCATCAAAAATGGCTCAGAGAGGAAATAACAAATACACTTAATAGGGTATAGAAATCTATCTTATCTTAGAGAAAAATGAGAAGAAAGGGATGAGATAAGGGGGAATGGGGGAAGGAGGGGGGAAATAGGTGATAGAAGAGAGGGAATCCAATCATGGGAGATGGTACTCAGACATATCACACTTCTGGACAGGGACATGATGAAAGAGAAAGAGCGAGTGTAATAGGTGATAGTGGGGAGAAATAGAGTGGAGGGAAATACAGCTAGTGATACCAACTGTGGGGAAAATACTGAAGTAAAATCTCTGGTGGCTATGATGGGTAAGGCAACTCATCCCAGAGTCAGAGCCATTGGAATCTGAACACAGTTTGGAGTACACTTTTTTCCTTCTCTCGGTATTCTTGAGGTTAATCAAGGGGGGGGGGGGGGTGAGGGGTTATGATGACTCTCAGAACAAGATTATTATAATAAAATAAATAAACAAAAAAGGAAAAAATATAATCAAACAATTGGAAAAGGAGTTGCAAAAGGTAAATGAAGAAAATTTTTTTCTGAAAAAAAAAAAGAATGTGTGGAAACTAATGACTTTATATCACAACAAGAATCTGTTCAATAAAACCAAAAAAATTGCAAAAAAAAATTAAATGAAAATGTAAAATACAACATGGGCAAAAACCACTGACCACGAAAATAGATATAGGAGAGACAACTGAAGAATAATTGGGGTTCTTGAAAAGATTAAGGATAAAAAAGTCTGGAATCAATATTACAGGATTTAGTGATGGAAAATTGCCCTGATATCATAGAACCAGAGGGCAAAATAGTTATTGAAAGAATAAATTGGGGTGGGGGTGGCTAGGTGGCACAGTGGATAAAGCACCAGCCCCGGAGTCAGGAGTACCTGGGTTCAAATCCAGGCTCAGACACTTAATAATTACCTAGTTGTGTGGCCTTGGGCAACCCACTTAACCCCATTTGCCTTGCAAAATACTAAAAAGAAAGAAAGAAAGAAAGAAAGAAAGAAAGAAAGTAAGAAAGAAAGAATAAATTGGTACCCTCCTGAAAGGGATCCCAAAATAAAAACAGCATGGAATATTGCGGCCACATTCCAGGATGATCAGATAAAAGAGAAAATCTTGCAAGAAGCAAGAAAGAATCATTGCAGATACCAAAGATTACAGAGGACGTGGCTGCATCTGCATTAAGGGATTGAAGGGCCTGGAATGCAATAATCTGAAGAGCAAGGGAGCTTGGAATGCAGCCAAGAATTCACTATTTGGCAAAACTGAGCCTTCTCTTCCAGGGGAAAGATATTCATTTAATGAAATAGAAGATTTCCAAGTTGTCCTGATGAAAAAAACAAAGCTAAATAGAAAATTTGAACTTCAACCAGGAGCCTCAAGAGATAAATGAAAAGCTAAAAAAAGCGGGGGGGGGGGGGGGAGAAAAGAAAAAAAGTTGCTATCCAAGAAGGTGAAACTGTCTATATCCTCACCTGGGAGAAAGATTCTCAAAACTCTTGAGAACTGTAACTTTACTAGAAAGGATATACTCAGGCAGAATAATGGACACTCATGACTTATCTGTGACTCTGGTAGAATGAATTAAAAACAATATTTACTTATCTCCTTAAAAAGGGTAGACAGTAAAGAGATGGGAGGATGGAAGATATTGAATGGGGTAAATCACATTACTTGAAGAGGTACATAGGACCTATTGCAATAGAGGGGAAGAAAAAGAGGAGATGAAAACCACCTGAATCTTACTTTCATCAGATTTGGCTCAAAGTTAACATACACACACTCAGTTAAGTTAAGATACTTCTCTTTATCTTACCTTTCAAGTATTAAAAAGATAAAGGGGGAGGAGGGGAGGAAAAGAGGAAGTAACTGAAGAAAGGGAATGAAGGAGGGGCAAAGGGAAAGGGAAATGAAAGGGGAGAGGGTTTGGATATAAGGGGGCAAACAGTGAGGGAGGTGGTATTCATAAGTAAAATATTGGAGAATATGGATAAAGAGGAAAAAAGGGGAAAATAAAAACAGAGGGAAGATAGCATATAGGGCAAGGAAGAGTTATTAATTATAACTTTGAATGTGAATGGGACGAACTCTCCCATAAAACATAAGTGAAAAGCAGAGTGGATTAAAAACCAGTATCCTATAATATGCTGTTTACAAGAAACTCATTTGAAGTAGAGAGATACATATAGAGTAAAGGTAAAAGGTTGGGCAAAATATATTTTGTTTCAGTTGAAGTGAAAAAAAGGCAAGGGTAGCAATCCTTATCTCAGACAAAGCAGATGCAAAAATAGATAGCATTAAAAGAGATAAGGAAGGAAGCTATATCCTTCTAAAAGGTATCATAGACAATGAAGAAATTTCAATACTAAATATATAGGTACTGAGTGGTATAGCATCCAAATTCTTAGAGGAGAAACTGAATGTGTTACAGGAAAACATAGACAGCAAAACTCTACTGATGGGAGACCTCAACCTCCCTTTCTCAGATTTAGATAAATCTAACCATAAAATAAACAAGAAGGAAGTTAAGGACATAAATAGAATGTTAGAAAACATAAACATAAAAAAAGAAAACCTAGACATGATAGACCTTTGTGAACAAAAATAAAACTTTCAGTCTTTGCAGATGATATGATGACATAGAGAATCCTAAAAAATAATCTAAAGAATTACTATAAACAATTAGCAACTTTAGCAAAGTATCAGAATATAAGCCCCCATAAATCCTCAGGATTTCAATATATTACTAGCAAGATATGGCAATAAGAGCTAGAAAGAGAAATCCCATTTAAAGTAACTTCAGACTATATAAAATATTTGGTAGTCTATCTGACAAGGCAGACTCAGAAACTATGAAAACAATTATAAAACAATTCTCACACAAATAAAATCAGATTTAAATAACTGGGAAAATATCAACTGCTCATGGATAGGTCATGGATAGGATCAGCTAGTGCTGATTTTATTTGGATGTTATACCAGCTAATATAAGAAAAATGACAATTGTACCAAAATCAAACTATTTAGTGCCTTACCAAACTTCAAAAAAATGCTTTAATGGGCTAGAAAAAATGTAACTAAATTCATACAGAGAAACAAATAGTCAAGAATATCCAAGTATTTAATGAAAAAAAGTACAAAAGAATGAGACTTAGCCTTACCAGATCTAAAATTTTATTGTAAAATATCAGTCATTGAAAATGTCTGGTATTGGCTAAGGAACAGAGTCATGGATCAGTGGAATAGACTAGGTGCAATAGAGATAGCAGGAAATGATAAATCCAAAATGTTTAGCTTCTGGGATAAAAACTCTTTCTTCAATAAAAACTATTGAGAAAATTGGAAGTTAGTATGGCAGAAACTTGGATTAGACCAACATTTCACATCCTATGCCAAGATAAGATAAAAATGTTTAGAGGATTTATACATAAAAGACAATAGTATAAGCAAACTAGGAGATCAAGGAATAGTTTACCTGTCAGATTTATGGAAAGGGAAACAGTTTATAACCAAGAAAGAGATGGAGAATATCGTTAAAAACAAACGATAATTTCGATTACATTAAATGAAAAAGCTTTTGTACAAGCAAAACTACTATAACCAATATTAAAAGAAATGAAGTGAATTGGGAAACAATTTTTACAACTAATATTTCTGGAAAAGGACTCACTTCTAAAATATATATAGAATACTGAGTCAAATTTATAAAAAAACAATCATTCCTCAGTTGTCAAATGGTCAAAGGCAGAGGCAATTTATGGATGAGGAAATCAAAGCAATCTCATAGTCTTATGAAAAATTGCTCTAAATATTACTTATTAGAAAAATGCAAATTAAAGTATCTCTGAGGTACCACTTCACACCTCTCAGAATTGCCAATATGGCCAGAAAGGACAATGTTGAATGTTGGAAGGGATGTGGGAAATCAGGAACACCAGTACATTGTTGGTGGAGCTCTGAACCCATACAACCTTTCTGGATAGCAATTTGGAATTATCCCAAAAGACAATAAAAATGAGTTTAACCTGTGATCCAGCAATATCATTACTGGGTCTATACCCTGAAGAGATCATGAAAAAAGGTAAAAATATCACTGATGCAAAAATATTCATAGCAGCTCTGTTTCTGGTAGCAAAGAATTGGAAATTGAGTGAATGTCCATCAATTGGGGAGTAGCTGAACAAATTGTGGTGTATATGTATGTTATGTTATGTATGTTCTATTAGAAATCAGGAGGGATGGGAATTCATAGAAGCCTGGCAAGATGAGTAGAACCAAAAGAACACTGTACATCATAACAGCAGCATGGAGTTGATAATCAACCTTAATGGACTTACTCACTTCATCAGTACAATAAGCAGGGACAATTTTAAGGTATCTGTGATGGAGAATACCATTTGTATCCAAAGAAAGAATTGTGGAATTTAAACAAAGACCAAAGCCTATAACTTTTAATTTAAAAAAATTATTTTATGTATTATGTAATTTTGTTGTCTCATATTTTATTTTTTCTTAAGGATATGATTTTTCTTTCAACACTTTCAATTTTGATCAATGTATAGAATGGAAACAATGTAAAGACTATCAGACTTCCTTCTGTGGGGGTGGGGGGAGGGACGTGAAGTTGGGGAAAAAATTATAAAATTCAAAAAAAAATTTTTTTAAAAAGCAGTTTCTCACATTTGAAATTTTTAGATTGCTTCCTTAAGCACTCTCAAATAGAACTCCAGGTTTAACCCCTCTACTGACTGGTAAAAATATAAATTAACATTGACCTAGCTAGTGCTGATTTTATTTGGATGTTATACCAAGTGACTTGGTGCTATTTGACAATCCTGGAGATGGAACTGAACAAGTAATCCCAAAAGAATCTAAGGGTTTAGTAAACTGAAACTTCTCTGAGGCCCAAGGAAACCCACAAGACAATGTAATCCCAGACATAGAATAATGTATATGCTCCTACCACTCTTTTCTTTCATTCCTCAAAAAAGTCCCAAAGTATTCTGTACTAATAAGCCCACAGCTGTAGTCTTGTGTCCACTTCTAGTCAATTTGACTTAGGATAATTGAAGTATAAGCATATAGGCAGGCAAGCAGAATGATGAAAGGATTAAAATACATACTCTGCTGGATGAAGGAAATGAATGTGTTTATCTTGGAGATGAGAAAACTTAAGGGGAATATAATAGTTGACTGCAAATATTAAAGGACTTTTTTTTTTACAGAGAAGACAGATTAGACCTGCTCTTTCTGGCCTGTAAGATAGAAACAGGAACTGTGTGTAAATTGCAGAAGATCAGATTTCAATTCCATACATAAGAAAAAAATATTCTAATAATTAAAGCCACTCCAAAGTAGAATAGGTTACCTTCTGAGATTTCCCCAGCCCCTGGAGATCTTCAGTGAAGATTCTACAATGCTGAAGGGTAGAGATAAATCTTCCTCAAATACAGATTGGGTCAGATGGCTATTTAAAACATAATGTTAAGGGGTAAAGAAAAATCCTGTTCAAATACAGATTGGACCAGATGATGTTTATATCCCTGAGTTAGTGGAAGTTTTATTACCAGATGATGAATTTGCTATAACTGCATAGCTAAAATAAAAATTATAATGATGATTATGATGTTTGAAAAGTCAGATAAGGGAAATGGGCAAGTATTTATTAAATACTTTTATTAAAATACTTTATTAAATAAATAAGTGATTGAATGATGCCAATCAGTAAATTCTGCCATGTTTTCTTGATATAGATCACGATGTTCTGTTTGAGAGGGGCTGTGCCTTCCCATACTGAATGAAAAAGGCCATCATCACAGATGTTGACCATTTAATTTAAGTATGTGAACATTCCTTGGGCAGAAAGGTCCTCCGAGAAGAAGAGAGCTATAAAAATATTATTTGCAATTGTTACATAAACAAAGAAAAAGTCTTAGTGCATGAACCAGGAAAATAGTCAAGTTATTTTGTCCTGTGAAAGTATTTGTACCTTTTCTGACTGAAACAAAATCTGGGCTGGTCTTCTGGAGGTGAAGAGCAAGAATCCCAATTTCTCCACAATAATAATATTCTAATAACCATCAAGGGGAACAAATGGCAACCTCAGTCAAGAGAACAAAGTCTTCATATGGGCCACAGTTATTTCACTTCTTGCTTCCCCCCCCCCTCAGAGAAATAGTAATCCCTAGGTCAGGGATGAGGTGACTGATACCCAAAGCAGTCTGTGAATCCTGGAGCCAAATACTGTTAGACTGCATCAAGAGCTGTCCATGCCTCACAGAAAATTTTAAATGAAGCTTCCACTTATCCTCTTACTTTGGAAACTTTAGATAGAGTACTGATCTCTCAGACAGCAATTTCCTACTTATTTCTACCTTGTCAATATCTTAGGGGAGTTCCAGTTATCTCAAGGAAGTTTATTAGGGGAAGAAACCCTTAAATCAAATTCATTTTAAACCAGTTAGTCTATTTTAAAGTCATTAGTATATTTTAATAGTGGTGCAGAGGAGAGAGTATTGGACCTGAAGTGAGGAAGACCAGAGTTCAAATACAGCCTGGGAAGCTTACTGTATCCTGGACAAGTCAGTTAATCTCTGATTGTCTCAGTTTCCTTATCTGGAGAGTGGGATAATAGTGGTAATACCTCTTAGTATTGTCCTAAGGATCAAATAAGATAATGAGATAATGGTATGGAGTAAGTGCAATATAAATGTTAATTATTTTCTTTATTATTGTTACTATTATTATTTTAAGAAAGGAGAGGGAGTTTTTAAAAAGACTCAAGTGAAATATCAAATAGCTGTCCTATTAAAGGACTCCAGTCAGAGTTATTCTGGAGAAAAAAGAACCAGGTCAGAAATAGAGACTAAAGAAATCTCTTTATAAGGAACAAGAGTCCCAAAGGAGGACTGGATAAGTCACTTTGACTACTTCCAGTCAACTTTATTAAAATTAGATGATCTTCTCCTAAGTCCCTCCCTTACCATCAGTGATAATATAAGGTTTATTTGTTCTCTTTTGGACTTTATCTTCATTTTCTTTGCATGATAATATATAATCTTGATGATCTATAATTTCTCATCTCACCCAAAATGAACCCTCTAAATAGCCCAGTGTGATTACTGAGAAGAACTGGGCATTTTGTGCTTCATCCTTCTTGCTGTAACTAAAGAATTCTTTTTTATCCTTATAATAACTGAAACATTTGAACAATCATTGTCCTATAGTGGAGCTGCTCTTGGAGCAATTGTGCTTTGTACCACTCCATCCCCTCTGGGAATAGAATCATTTTTAAAATAATGACTTCTCCAGCAGTTTATTACCAGCCTGGAGTCATTTTCACACCTCAGAAGTAAGGGCTTAATGAGCAGAGAAATTAAAGAGTAAAACTCAGCTTGTGTCTTCTTAAATGGCGAGGGCATTTTGGCAGCTAGGTAGAGAATGTGCTTCCAAGGAAGAGTTTGCATCACATTCATCTTGTTCTCCAATAACCTTTATGTAATGAATCTCAAAGGTTGTTTTCTTTTTCTCCCTGATTTCCACTCTTTTTTTTTTCAGATTGTGTGAAATGTCTGTTAGGAAGACCAGGTGTTGAATAATGGGGTTGTGTGGCAAAAGTTATATACGGTGCTGAGCAGACTAGATGGCACTCAGCAAATATTTGTTGGTGATGGATTGAGTTCCTTTGAAATGGTCCCAGTTATTTGGGCTATTTGGTTGCTATGAAGAAAAAAGAGAATTTGGATCTGTAAGTCTTGATCAAATGATAGACGGTCAAGACCACAAAGTAATTAAAAGAAATAGTTATAAAGTGCTTGTGAACATATTTGACAGCAAATAGTATCTTGAGTTAAGGAGAGTAAATTCTTGGATCTGGAGACAAATGTTTAGGGTCATTATTGCCGGACTATTTTCTGACCCAAGGGTTTAGGAGATTTGTAATCTGCCAAATCTATTAACATAAGGAAACCCTGCGGGTTTATGTTTCTACTTCCAACTATCTGAATCTTTGGGGGATCCATAAATAACCAAGAAAGTTCAATGAGGAGTGAGGATAATTTCAAATTATAGTTAGGTACCCAACTCCTTTTGATAGTGCAATAAAACCGGTCTAAATTAGCAGCTGTTGAGGCAGCATCTGCCTTGTCTTGTTTTGTGTTTTGTTTGATCAGAAGAGAAAGTCCTATTGACAATTTGAATGATTCTCTTCACAGTAATTCAGCTAATAAGAGAGCTTGCATTTCCTTCTTTTCTTCAAAAAGAGAAACCATAGGGGAGTAGATGAAAGAATGAAATGGCTTAGTTTTGTATATAGCAGGGAGGGAGAGGGGGGTAGATGTGTAAACAGAGACAATGCATTAATGCAGCAATTGGATAACCATGAGACCTATAGCTAGTTGAGACATCTTCATCATCATTAAGAGTCCACTACTGATGCTAATAATAGCAATCCAAGCAAGCGATGTGTCTATACTCAGCACTGTGTATAATGTGAAACCTGATTTATTGCCATTAAAGGCTGAGAAATGCACTGCTCCCCTCTCTCTCTCCTCCCTATTCCCAATATTCAAAGTGTATCATAGAAATGAGGCTGCTTGCCTTGGAAGAGCAAATGGAATTAAATCAGTGTTTACTGCTTCATAAAAGAGGTGTGGACAAATTACCCAACTAGACCATATTGGTTAGAATTGTTAGTTAAAAGTGACAGCCTGGTTTGTAATTTACGCAGCACTTTGGAAATTTAAACTGTGAGGTTCTGAGCTCTAAATTCTGCTTTGTAAAGCCTTTTTTGTATATCTGACTTTTTGGGGGGAAGGGGAGACGGTGCTAGGAATCATTTAGTCATTGCCTTTAACTACTAATACAGTTCCATCAAATACCAAGTATAAATCAAAATTACTAGATCATTCAGAATCTGTCATAGGAGTTGTTTATATATTTTCTGCCATTATTTCTGCATACTTTCAAGGGAAACTGGTAAATTATGATATATTATAAATGTCTTGTTGTCGTCTTTCCAGAGCCTTTTGCAAATAAGATGTAATCCATGACAAATTATTTTTCTAGTTATAAAAAAACATAAATAATGATAATAAAAAGGAATCAAACTGATGAGAGATGTTGAAGGAAACAGAAAGAGGATTCAGATAGCTTTTTACTTCATTTCACTGCTCCAAAAAGATCTATAAGGCTCGGATTTTTAAAGGAATCTCCTAGCACTGCTCTGTGAAATTTTAGGGACTAAATTTGTCCTTTTCATTTTGCTACTGAGGTTCAATGGTACTGGCACTAGTATGTTGCACTAAGCACATTTGTGGTTAATTGGCAGGCATAATATCCCACATGGAGAACTGATACAGATTTTATAGAGAACTGACATGTGGAATCAGCTCACACCAAATAGTATCCATGCATCTGAAGGGTTTGGTGGGTCCAGGCCACTAGAGCTCATGAAGATAGCCATTTTATTAACTGGAATTTACACTGCATGTCAGATTCAAAGACAGAAGGGTTCACAATCCAAAGACTTATTTAATATAAGAAAACTGAGAACCAGAGAGAGATTAAATGGAACACCCACTCTACACAACTCCAAGGATGGAAGAAGTTGGAGTCAGTATGGAATAATGGATGCAGTGACAGATTTCAAGTAAAAAAAAGAACCAAGCTTGAGCCAGACCTCTGACACTTGTCATCTATAGGGGCAATCAAGTAAAGAAATTCTCTGAATTTCACCTATAAAATGGGAATGTTGTTTATACTAGCTACCTCATATGGTTATCATGTAGCTCAAGCCAGATAATGTATGTAAACCACTTTGTGAATTTTTACATGCTATAAAAATGTTAGCAATAATTATTAAGGGGAAACTAGTTGGCACAATGGATAGAGAAATGGTCCTGTAGTCAGGAAGACTTATCTTCTTGAGTTCAAATCAGGTTTCAGAAACTAAACCCAATTGAAGTTATGAAGAGTCAGACACAAATTATTCTTAATAAGAAAAAAATTTTAATTCCAGATACACAGATAAGTAGATATGTAAATAAGCAAATCCATTATCATAGTGAAAACAGTTAAACTGCATATTGATAACTAAGACTTTGGTCATCAATGACAAATTTTCCTACCTTTTCCTTCACCTGCTTGATCTCTTTAGAAATATTACTAAGGGGGGCGGCTAGGTGGCGTAGTGGATAAAGCACTGGCCTTGGAGTCAGGAGTACCTGGGTTCAAATCCGGTCTCAGACACTTAATAATTACCTAGCTGTGTGGCCTTGGGCAAGCCACTTAACCCCATTTGCCTTGCCAAAAACCTAAAAAAAAAAATATTACTAAGAATAGTATTTCTTAAACTAGGTACTATAGAATCATTTGAAGCAGTCCATAGGATTATGTTAAGGAAAAAAGTTGTCATATTAGGCAAATACCCTAAGCAAAGTTCTCTGGTGTGCCTATCAAAGAGAGTGAACAAAAATTAATCTTGATACTGAAACATTGGCTTCTTTAGGGTACAGCAAGAGTGGTCTTTGTTATATGGTTAATGATTATTGATCTGTCTCAGCAGAATGAGTGACTTTACTCAGTAGAATGTATCCTCTATTAGTTGTTCTTATCAGGTGTGTATTTATATGCATATATATATATGCATACTTAAATGCATGTATCACATTTCTGTGTTTAACAAAGCCTATCTTGATAAGTTGGCAAAATGAGTAATTTTAAAGAAATAATAAAAAAGTATAAGTAATTAAATCTAGTTATGAAACATCCATGAAGCTAATTAAAGCATAAAAGGAGAAATATGAGGAAAAAGGCAAATAAAATGAGTGTCGTCTCTTGTTGAGGTCATTTCTGATACTGATCTGTAGAATGTGTTGTTTCACCAAAATTACTTTAAAAAATTAGAGAATTACAAAACCTTAATGTTTGAAGGGACTGCAATATTTGAGTATTCCTATATCTCCCTACTGGTCAGTTAGGTGGCATGGGGATAGAGAGCCAGGCTGGCACCAGGAAGACCCATCTTGGTGAGTTTAAATATAGGCTCAGACATTTACTAACTGTGTGGCCCTAGGCAAGTCACTTAACCCTATTTGCCTCAGTTTCCTCTTCTGTTAAATGATGTGGAGGAGAAATTACTCTAATATCTTTGCCACCAAATAAGGTCACAAAAAGTCAGGCAACATTGGACTTGGAGTCATTAACATCTGAGTTCAATATGGCTTTAGACACTTACTAGCTGTGTGACCCTGGGCAAGTCATTTAATCTCTATTTGTTTTAATCTACTGGAGAAGGAAATGGCAAATCAGTTCAGCAGGATCCACAGGCTCACAAAGAGTTGGACATAAGTGAATGACTTAAAGGAAATAAATATCTACCTCTAAGATTTCTCTAGACCAAAATCCCTATTACTCTTAACTACTTCTCATATGATATAAATTTAAGAGACTTTATCATTAGGGTACTCTTTCTCTGTGTGCACTTAAGTTTATGAATACTCTTCTTTTTTATTATATAAATATTTTATTTGTTTCCCAATTATACATAATAGTAGTTTCAACCTATCATTTTTGGTAAGGTTTTGAATTTTACACATTTTTCCTTCACCGTCCCTTCCCTCCCCCCCCACAGAAAGTTATATGATAATCTTTACATCATTTCCATTCTATCAAATTAACCAAAGTTGAATGTTTTGAGAGAAAAATCCATCCTTGAGGAAAAAATTGAATATTTGAGATAGCAAAATTATGTAGTACATAAGACAACTTTAAAAAAAATTAAAGGTAATAGTCTTTGGCCTTTGTTTAAACTCCACAGATCTTTCACTGGATACGAATGCTATTTTCTGTGGTTAGATACCCTAAAATTGTCCCTGATTATTGCACTGAAGGAATGAATGAGCAAGTTCACTAAGGTTGATCATCACCCCCATGTTTTAGGGTGGACAATATTCTTCTGGCTCTGCTCATCCCACTCAGTATCAGTTCATGCAAGTCTTTCTAGGCTGAATTAACATCCCTATTGGTGTCTAATAGAACAATAGTCTTCCATAACATACATATACCACAATTTGTTTGGCCATTCCACAATTGGTGAACATTCACTTGATTTCCAATTCTTTGCTACCAGAAACAGAGCTGCTATGAATATTTTTGTACAAGTGATGTTTTTATGCTTTTTCATGATCTCTTCAGGGTATAGACCCAGTAGTGGTATTGCTGGATCACAGGGTATGCACATTTTTCTTGCCCTTTGGGTATAATTCCAAATTATCCCCCAAAAGGTTGGATCAAATTCATAGCTCCACAAACAATGATAAATACTCTTTTTAATATTTGTAACCAGAACTTAACACAGCACTCCAGAGATCAGGGGATATAATAAAACAGAACCAGCAAACTCCTTCTCATTTACCTAGAAGAGAGCATGATGCCCCTTAATTCAGTCAATGTTTTTGTCTGCCACTATATATCAGTCATGCATATTGTTTATACCAGAGGTTCTCTGAAGTCAAGTCTAAGTGACTTGAAAGAACTTATCCTAAAATTTTCAGTGCAATTTATTCTTCAGAAATTGGCAGCTACAAATTATGAATTGATTCATCATTTTGTTGGTTATCTAAAAATGTGCTGCAAAAATGTTAAAAGGCGATTTAAAATGCATGTGCAATCTTTTTATTTTCATTTTCTGAAAGCCTGGTTATTAAACATTTACCAGCATACCTCTATATTTGCTCTATGAACATTCTTTTTTAACTCAGCAGGTAGAAGATATATGGAGCCTGGAGACTGTATGACTGTAGGAAAAGGAAGGAAGGAAGGAAGGAAGGAAGGAAGGAAGGAAGGAAGGAAGGAAGGAAGGAAGGAAGGAAGGAAGGAAGGAAGGAAGGAATGGAGGAAGAGAGGAAGGGAGGAAGGGAGGAAGGGAGGGAGGGAGGAAGTTTTTTAAAGTGCTTTACATTCATTATCTTATTTGAATTGGCCTGCAACCTCCTAAAATCTTCATGTCTTTTTTAAGGTAAATCTACTCTCTAGTCATAACTTTCTCCTACCTATTGTGCTTATAAAATTGATTTAACTATTCTTAAATAGTTTTGTGGTTCCTAAAAATAATCTCAAAGGCATTTACAATAAAGCAAAGTAAATTTTAAAACAATATTCTTGTGAAAAGATTAAGTGAAAAAAATTTCAAAAACACCAAGTTAGATTGGCAAAGGGGAAGCTAAAACTGTAAAGTGTTTCATAAAGTGAGATATCATATCCAATATTGTTCACAATAATAAAACACATTAATAGCAATCAATCATATCTTTTCCACTAAAAAGATTTGTTTATAACATTGTTACACTGGTAGTTAAATTGAAAATATAAAATTATTTTAAAATTAGAAATGTGTGACTAGTCTTAATTATATACAAATATATGTATGCTTATGTATATTTGCCTATGTATATGAATATGCATGTGTCTATGTATATACACATAAAGTGTGTGTGTGTATATATATTTTGCTGCAAATAATTCACTAAAGTTTTATTGAAAGAGAAAGTTATCAATTTTAAAAAGAAAAAACTTTCACAACCACTAGCCTTGAGAATAACTAAATAAGAATTATATATAAGATGATTTACAACGAGCTTTAGGTTTGTTGTCTCCTAAATCTCTATACAACTTTGAGTGTTGATAATAATGATAATGATAATAATAATAATAATAATAATAATAATAATAATAACAATTGAATTTATGTATATCACTTTAAAGTTTACAAAGACTTTACAAATATCTCATTTTATCTTAGGAGGCAGATGTTATAGTTATCTTCATTTTATGGATGAGGAAACTGAGGCAGGTAAAAGTAATTGGTCCCACACAGCTAGTGTTTTGGGCTTTACTTGAAGTTGTCTTGCTGTTTCTAGCTCATCGTCTTTCTATACCACCACTTAACTTCATTAAGATTGGTTTTGGCTTAAAATTTTACAAGATTTCACAATGTATACGACTCTGTAAATGGAGGTAGTAGAAGTACAATAATTCCTATTTCATAGATTTAAAAAGCAGAAATTCAAAGAAACGAAGTGCTTTGCCCATTTTTTCAGCTACTAAGTAATGGATCTAAATATGTAAAATGTAATAAAAAGATTAGAAACTTAGAATGAATCTAGAGACCATTTAGTTAACCTCTTCATTTTATAGATGAAGCAACTTAAATTCAGTGATTATATGTGACCACCTAGCAATGAAAAATAAACTCAGAAGGAAATGACTGGGAAAGGCCTAGAAAAACTTCTTATAAACCATAAGATTTTCACTGAGTTTTGAAAAAAGTCAAGGAAATCAGGAGACAGGGTTGAGGAGGGTGACTATTACATGCATGGGGAATAGGTCAATGAAAAGGCATCAAGTTGAGAGATGGTGGACCCTCAACAGTAATAAGAAAGTTAGGGAAAAGGGAAAATAAGGGGGGTGGAAGTAAAGAGCTCTGTTTTTAATGTTGACTTTGAGATATCTACAAGACACTGAATTAGACATACCCAATAGGTAGTTGGTGATGTCTGACTGGAGGTCAGAAGAGAGAATAGGGCTGGCTAGATAAAACTAATAATTGTGGCATAGTAATGCTAACTGAAAATCACAAGAGCTATATAGCTGCTGAAAGCACCAAGTTATAAAAGGAAGGGAAAAGAGAAGAAAAGCTAGAACAGATCTGTGGTTAAAGTTTATGGTTGCTGGGAATGATCTGTATAAAATCCAGAAAATGAAACTGAAAAGAAATGAATAGGGAGGAGAATCAGGAGAGAGATAAACCCAAGAGAGAGAAGAAACTATCAAGGGAAAAAAGGAAGATCAGCAGTACCAGAGAAGTCAAGAATGGGAAAGATTGGGAAAAGACTGGAAGATTTGATCATTAAGAGACCTTTGGCAACTTTGGACAGACTTTGGACAGAGCAATTTCAATTTCTTGTCAAGAAGTCAAATTGATCTGGAATTCCAATCTAGGTACTCTGATTGTGAATATAGACATCTATTTAGGGAGAATATATGCATTTGATTAATATTTATTTTAAAAAATGAAAAAATCACACAACTGACTGGATTTAGAGATTTTATAAAGTTCTTTGTTAATGCTGATCATGACATGGAGGTAAAGTTGAACTCTCAAAAGCTACTTCAATGTAGTCTAAAATCTCAGTTTATACTATGCAGGAGAAAATTCACATATAGTCTCTATGATAGACTAAGTATCCAGTCAGAGGATTATATTAGTGAAATACTGAGAATATTGTCACTAATATATTGACTATTTCTTTTGCCATAATATCTCATGAAACACAGAAATACAAAGTGATTCTCAGTCCTTTAGAATCCCTGGTACCTTTTTTCTCTCTAATGATAGTATAACGGGGAGAGAGTCTAAGAGATAAGAAACATATCATTTTTTGACTTTCTATAAATGTTATTAACCTTAACCATTAGTACTCTAAATATGAGATTCTTGTTAAGTTGCCATTGAATGTAAAAACTACCAGAGGAATCAAATCATATCACCCATGAAATAAAGAGCTGCAGTTGAATGGGAGTTTGGTTTCAAACTTCTACTGGAAGAAACATATAAAGGAATTGGGACCCTGTTGTCCTGATTAGTTCTGAATCATTATTATCTTCTCACTAGCTTCCCTTCACCACATGCACATCTTTTTCTCCTCCTTCTATAATTTTGAGGCAGATTTTCACCAACTGTCTAGTACCACATATACCATATTTCCCCATGTATAAGATGCACACTTTTCCAAAAAATTTGGGGTCTAAAAACTGGGGACAATTTATACAGTAGATTTTTTTAATTTCATTTCCTGCTTTTTCATACTTATTGTCTATACTCTTTGTTTCGCATTTGTTACTGGTATGTTAGGTTACAGTTTGCTATGTTCTGCCCAGAAATGGCTCAGAAAAGATTTTTGTACAGTGCTGGGATAATACAAAGATTGAGATCATTGTTAAGTCATTTAAGAAGTATGGTATTTTAAATGTCATGGATGGAACTGAAGATGAGGCAATATATGAAGATGGTAATTCATCATCAAACACAGATGAGGACAAGCTAATGGATAGGAGTTTTGACAATGATGGGGGGTTGTAGGAATTTTATGATAAATAAAATTTAGCTCAATAACTTTATATAATACATTTTTTTTTTCAAATTTGGGTCTCCAAAATTAAGGTCCCTTTTATACATGGGGAAATACAGTATATCCTTCCCCTACTATAATCAAATCATTAGATCCTTAGTACTACAATGGATTTTATACATTAGAATGCAAGCTTCTTGAATCAGGAGGGAAAGGATTATTTCCATTTTTGTATTTGTATCTTCAGTAAGGTAAAAGTTGGGCACATAGTTAATACTCAGTAAATGATTTTTCTTCATTTCATTCATTCATCAAGAATTCATTCTTCCATCCATGCAGTTGACTTTATAGTATATTCAGAGGCAACATGAACTATCATTTCATGGAACATTTATTTTAGCAAAAATTTTTACAATGAAAATAATTTCTGATTACCAAGATATAGAATAAGATCTTCTGACTTCAAATTTAGTATGTTTTCACAATTTTTCCATAACAGACTAAGATAATATTTCTAAAGATTTAAGATGTTTTATTAATTTGCCTAATCTCCTCCTAACTTTCCCCCATTTTCTCCTGCTTTGGCTCCATAATCAGAATGTAGACTATCTGTGTCCTGGAATAAGGAATGAAATGGAAGCAGCAAAACAAAATATCCAACTTATACTACAATGTTCATTAATCACAAGCTAGTACATTGAAATAAAAGATTAATAAATGGGCATTCATCAAATGGTACCTTTGTACTGATATATATATATATATATACATATATGTGTATATATACATACATATATGTGTGTGTATATATGTATATATACAAAAAAGTCAAAACCATGGTCCCTTCCCTAAAGAAATGGTATTCTAATGCAGAAAATATATAAATAACTACATTTATATATATATATATATATGTATATATTTATATACAAGATATATACAAGGTTGATGAAAAGCACTATCAGAGAGAAAGGACTAGAAGAGACCTGGAAAAGTCTCTCACAAAAGGTAGGACTTTTGAGTCTTGAAGAAAACCAAAGAAACCAGGACAGTTTTGTGTGTGTGTGTGTGTGTGTGTGTGTGTGTGTGTGTGTGTGTGCATACACACATACACATCTGGACCATCTCCAGTCATCTTGATTCATATCTTACCTCTGGACTCAAATGACTCTAGGGGAGAGAGTGAGGCTTATGACTTTTCAAAGCCCTCCCTCACTTAAAACAAGTCATGGAATCACTTTTCTGATATAATGTATTTATGAAGGAAGGATAAACAACACCTATATCTATTTATCTATCTATCTATCTATCTATATTACATATATGTGTGTGTATTTGTGTGTGTATAAACTTGCAGCTGATAGATAACTATTATAGCCACTATTATAGCCATAATACAATTGAAATTATATAATAACAGAATATATTCTTACAAAATCCAAAGATTTGATCAAAAGCAACTCTTTTGAGAAAGGTTTCCTGAGACCATTTTGGTTCCTATAAATATAGATTATCATTAGTATGTCCATACAAATATTAACAATATGCAACTATCAGAAGATGTTAGCTCTCTAAAGCCACAGATTAAATGAGGAAACCAATTGGGAATTATAAACATTTAACACATATGCACATGCATGAATACACACTCATACAATTCTTAGCAATTAGGAATATTTTGCTCACTTATAGCATCATGGTTTCCAGGAACACAGCTTACTATAAGACATGTTTCATGAACATTTCAACAGAATATAATGATCATGGACATTTCAATGGAACAGATAGCAGAGCAATTTGCACTGGCAGATGGTTCACCCTGGGATCATTGCAATTATCTCCTTACACCATACACAGGGGTAGCCAAAGACTCTAGAGTTGATTATTCCAAATATTTTAAAAATGGCAGTGGGTATCTTGGATACAAAAGCAAATAAAGTTTGCATCTTCCCTTAAGCAAACAAAGTTTACATCTTCCTATACCTGTGAAACATTCAAAGCAAGTGAATAAAAATGCATGGCAGCTGGTTAGACTGGAATCCTTCTCCCTGAGGGAGAAAAAAGCTAAAAAAGTATATAAAATAAGAATGGCTGATAAGTTCATAAGTATAATCTTTAACTTCAGAAAAATTCTACCAAACACTACTCATTCTCACTAGACATGCACATGAGTTTATTTAGAGATACTGGAGTATGCTGACACTTTATTGGTACATTTATAAAACTCAATTCAATTCAACAAAGAGATTAAGCTTTGCATTTTGTGTCAAATATGGTGACATACCTCCCTTTGTCCATCTTATTATTAATCTACATAGCTGTAAATGACCTTGGGGTCACTCTGATTCAATCTATACTCTTGGAAGAGTTGATTTCTGTGAATCCTTTATATGTGCACTTCTATTTTCAAGAACCAGATCAGATGACAATGAAGTATAAGCACAGAAATCCTTGCATCCTCTTGTGTCTGTATATTTGTATGCGTGCATATGTGTGTATGAGAGGAGAAGAGAGGAAAGGAGAGGAGAGGACAGAAGAGGAGGGGAGGGGGGGAAGGAGGGGAGGGGAGAGGAGAGAGAGATGTGCCTTATAAGGCATTTTTTTACCCCAGATACATGCAAAAACAAATTTCACCATTTACTTCTAAAACCTTGAGTTCCAAATTCTCTCCCTTCTTCCCACCCCACTCTCTCCATTAAGATAGCAAGTTACATGATGTAAGTTAAAATCATGTAGCCATGAAACACATTACTACAAGTCATGCTGTAAAAGTAAACAAAATCCTAACCCACAAAGGAAGAGAAAACTCAAGAAAAATAAAGTGAGAGGAAAAAAACAGTATGTTTCGGTCTGTATTTAGTCACCATGAGCTCTGTCCTTGGGATATTCATGAGAGAAATTGCTTCAATAATTTTTTTCCACAGTTGCTATTGCTAGCTGTATTTCCCTCCATCCTATTCCTCCTCATCCCCATTTATTCTATTCTCTCTCTCTCCTTTCACCCTGCACCTCCTCAAAAGTGCATTGTATCTGACTACCCTCTCCCACAATCTTACCTCTCTTCTGTCACCTACATCCTGCCTTATTTCCCCCATCCCCTTTCTTCCATAGCTTTCCTATACTATTTTTCCTCTAGGGCAAGATACAGTTCTACACTCAGCTGAGTCTGTATGTTATTTCCTCTCTGAGAAGCTTCCAATGAGAGTAAAGGCTCACTTACTCACTCACTCACTCTCCTCACCTTCCCCCTTTTCCACTCCATTGAAAAAAAACTTTTTCTTGCCACTTTTATGTAAAATAACTTACCCCATTCTAACTCTCCTTTCCCTATCTACCCATATAGTTCTTTCTCTTCCATTAACTCTATTTTTAATATATTGTACTTTCAAATTCAACTTCTTCCTGTGCCTTGCTATATACATTCCTTTTAACTGCCTTCATAAATAAGAAGTTTCATATGAGTTATCAGCATCATTTTCCCATGCAGGAAAACACACATCATTAAATCCTTCATAATTTGTCCTTCCCATCTACCCTCCCTATGCTTCACCTGAGCACTACACTTGAAGATCAAAATTTCTGTTCAACTCTGGTCATTTCATCAGGAAAATTTGAAACTTCCCTTGTTCATTGAATATTCATTTTTCCTCTGAAACTTTTGCTCAGGTTTGTTTAGTTTTACTGGGTGGTGGATTGATTCTCAATTGTAATCCAAGCTCATTTGCCTTCCAGAATATCATGTTCTAAGTCTTACAAGTCCTTAATGTAGAAGCTGCTAAATCCTGTTATCCTGATTGTAGCTTTGTATCTTGTATATCCTGATTGAATTGTTTCTTTCTGGCTACTTGTGTTACTTTCTCCTTGACTTGGTAGTTCTGGAATTTGGCTATAATATTTTTAGAAGTTTTCATTTTGGGATCTATTTCAGGAGGTGATCACTGGATTTCCTCAATTTCTGTTTTACTCTGCTTCTAGGATATCAGGGCAATTTTCCTGAATCATTTCTTGAAAAATGAAGTCTATGCTCTTTTCCTGATCATGACTTTCAGGTAGTCCAATAATTTTAAAATTATCTTTCCTGAATCTGTTTTCAAGATCAGTTGTTTATCCAATGGGATAATTCACATTTTCCTCTAATTTTTTTGTATAGTTTTATTTCTTCCTGAGTTCTCACAAAGTCATCAGCTTTCTTCAGTTTTATTATGTTTTTGAAGAAGTTATTTTCTTTAGAGAGAGTTTTTTTATTTTCTTTTCCAGCTGGCCAATTCTGCTTTTTAAGGCATTCTCATTTGCCTTTTGTATTCCTTTGTCCATTTATCCACTTTATCCATTTATCCACTGGAGAAGGAAATGAAAAATTATTCCAGTGTCTTTGGTCATGGACAGATGGCCTAGCCATACTATGGTCTGAAGGGTCACAAAGATTTGGGCATGAATAGCAATAAAGGTTGAACCAGAACTGGATTTACTCAGAATGTGAGAAAGGGAGAAAGGGTAAATTTCACAATTGGGTCTGCATTTGCTCCACACATCCAATCTGTTGTCAAGTCTCATTATTCTGATCTTCACAATTACCCTCATATGCCCCCTTCTCTCCACTTAGTCTCATCACTTCACACCTGTATTTTGATTGTTTTCCCTGTCTCAAGTTTCTTTCCACTCTAGTCCATCCTCCAATAGACAGTAGAAGAGTTTTTTGTTTTTTTTTATTAAAGTTAAGGTCTGGTCATAACATTACTTTATTCAGTAATCTCCAATGACTTATTATTACTTCCTTGATCAAATACAAGATTTTATGTTTTGTACTCAAACCTTCACCTTCTGGTTTCTAAAACCTTATTCTATTCCTCTCTGGGCTTCATTTCTGACCATCCAGTCTTCTATATCCACCATGATTCATCAACCTTCTCACTCTTCATGAACATTCCATTCTTTTCTCTGATTAGTCAATTCTACTCAATTCTTTCACTTTAAGGAAAGTTCCCAGACCAACCTATGTTCTCTCTTTTAGTCCTCTCTGGTATCTGCTGCTGTTTTGATGGATTTCTTTTTCTATCATCCCCTATGCAAATAATTTCTTGTCTCCTTTCCTTATGTGCATATTCTTCCCCCATTAAAATGTAAACTTCTTAAGAGAAAGGACTTTTTTGCTTATATTGTAATTTCTGATACTTGGTACAGTTCCTGGACTTGACTTGACTTGATCTTTCTCTCTTTCACTTATACTTTACAATCTAGTTACACTGGCCTTCTTTCTATTGTTCAATCTATCATCCCAACTCTGTCCCCCATAATGGAAATGCCCTGATTTCTTACTTCTGTCTCCTTTCTTCCCCAACCTCCTTCACCACTCAGTTGTAATTCTTCTTTCTTTAAGAGGTCTTTCCAGATACTTTTGTACCTTTCTTCTGAAATCATCTTTCATTTACATAACATATATCTTGTGTGGATTTATTTGCAGTTTTTTTGAATTGTGAACTCTTTGAGTTCCCCGACTATACTTGCTTTAATTTGTTTCCCCAGCATTTAGAACACAGAAAGCTTGATAAATGTTCATTGACTGAATGAATGAAAAACAAAATGATCTCCCATTTGCCCTCTAAATCTACATCATCTGATCATAAGCATTAAGGCACTATGAGAATATAAATTATTATTTTTCTGTTCAGTGCTATACTAGACCAAACTAGGGCCTGGCTGTAGTTTCATTCTTGCCATTCTTGTTTATGAATAGTCCTTCACCTCTTTTAGCCCTAAATTTTACTTCATCATTCTCAATATATTCTCTCTTTTATAAAATTAAATTTTATTTTATTGTTTACTTCAATAAGCCTTCTCTCCCTACTATATCTCTTATCAAGCTCACCACACTCAATCATTTAGAGAGCCAGAAAATCAAAAGTCCTGAAAAACAGAAGTATTTAGTCAGGCAAAACAAAATGTCTCACTGATCACCTTGGAAAATCTCAGTCTGCACCCTGAATCTATAACCCCTTCATCAGAATATGAGCAGCATGTTTCATGATTCCTCAAAAATTGTGATTTGTTATTGTGTTGATCAGAGTTCCCCAGTTTTCTTTTTTATATATATTTTGTTTTAATAAGCAAAGATCCATCTTCTTAACCTTCCACCCTAACACCCTCCCACTGAGGACATAAGAAAAACTAAATCCATTATAAATATGTATAGTCAATTAAAGCAAATTTACACATTAACAAGATCCTAAAAAAGGTTTCTCATCTGGATTATGAGCCCTTCTCTTCTTTATCAGGGAGTGAGTGTCATGTTTCATTATTAGTATTCTGAAATCTTGGTAAGTCATTACGCAGATAGGAGTTTAGTATAACATTTACATGTCATAACTAGTTCATCCATTCCTCAATTTAAGGGTACCTTTTTCCTAAGATACTTCATCACCTCAAAAAGAATATTTTTGCATATTCATAAAGATTTGTTTATTCTAAGACCAAGACCTCCTTTAAATTAATTTCACTCTAATTCCCTTTTATCTTTTCCTAAGTTCTGCAAGTTCTTGACATGGGTTTGAGTCTGGGTCTGAGAAATAATAGACTGCTAACTGGAAAACTCTGTTGACTCAGAGGCACTGAAGTGACCTCTCCTTTTTGGTTCAGGATTCTCAATCTGGTTATTCTTAACAGAATGGGAAAACTATTGAAAATGAGAACCTGCTTTGCATCTGAGGTCTGAGTCATAGTACTGCTGCTGTTCTTTTCTCTACACACTGCCCAAAGCCTCCCAATTAAAAGCACCACTTCTTTGCAAAGACCTCCTTCTAACACTTTCCTTGACCTGTAACCTGGGACTAGGTAGTGGGCAACAAAGGTGACAGTTAGCACCTGTCCCCATCATACTAAGTTCAGTCTAAGGTTACCTCATTTTGTGTTTGAGACCTCTTCTTGCCCAAGTGCAAGGCTCTTCTGAGATACTGAAGTGTTCCTAGCATGAAATATGCTCCTGACCCAACCCCCTTCTCCAAATTACCCACACTTCCCTATCTTCTACATATGCCAAGTGGGACAGGAAAAAAGAATTCACTATCACTTCTTCTGAATTTCTGCAACAAGATTTAGGCTGGTGTACTTTCTAAATCTGTTAGGTTCAGTACTTGGAAATAAACTCACTACATTGCTTCCTAACATTCTACCATCTTGACTGTATCTCCCCTCAATTCATTTTCAAGCTATATGTTATGACTGTTACATAAATAATTTAATTATGAGTTCACAAATTATATTCAATTAAATAATTATGCATAGGGTGATGAGTTCCATTAGTTCTCCATCTATTGTCAAGTGAGTTATAATGAAATCCCCATATAACTTGTACCTTTACTTAAGTAAAATGGGAAAAATACTGCAGTGATCCAAAATATCTAAAACTTCTGGTCATCTTTGAGACAGGTCAAGCTCACTTATTTCAGGTTCTTCTGCTCAGAACACCATTTCCCATTACCACTCTGTCATTTCTCAAAACTTCTATAACCCATTGATAAAATCCCTATTTCTTTCAGTTCACTTTCTTCCTTTAGTTATAACCTAGGGCTCAAAACCTTTATATATTGGACTCACATGGCTAAGTCTATTACTATGGATTAATCCAAAATACCATTACCTCTTTAACCCATTACATCCTCTACTACATCCAAATAATTACAAAATAAAACTTATGTATAGTCTCTGTTTAAGTTCCAACAAATGAAGGAAATAGGATCCTCAACTCTGCAAAAGCACAAAAAATAACAGATCCCTATTGGATTCAGAATTTCCCTTGTTTCACCCCACAGAAAACATAGATGAGAAGGACTCATAGATTTGAAGAAGAAATGTGGAAAATATTTAAATGGACCCAAAATATCTCCTAAATAATGAATACAATTGTGCCTCCTCTGATGTAGGTGGTGCAGTGGATATAGTGCCAATCAGTAGGATCTGAGTTCAAATCTGACCTCAGAACTTGATATTTACCAAGCTATATGACCTTTGGTAAATCACAACTCTGATTGACTTGTATCCAGGGCCATCTCCAGTAGTCTTGATTCATATCTGGTCACTGGACTCAAATATCTCTGGTGGATTAAGGGAGGTTAGTGACTTAGCACAGGATTCCTTTCCTTCATTCAAATTCAATTCACTTGCATTTCATGGAATCACCTCCCTAATTTCATGATCTTCTTTGAGAATGAAAGACAAATATCATCACCATGTAATTTTCCTAATTCAATTTTAATATCATCCCATAATTGGGTCTCCACTCAGAAGGGAAACACATTTTGAGGTTGGAAAACAACCCGATATTGTCTGACTTACACTGCTTAGAATTTTCTGTCCCATGTCATTGTTTTACTTACATGCTGTCTTTAGCTGTTTAGGTCACATAGGAGATCTTACTCTTTTCATGAGACACACTGTTCATGAAGTTTCTCTTTTATAGATAGATAGATATCAAGATCCCTCAATCTTGAAATTTTTGGTTCTTCAAAAGACAGTCCCCAAGCCTGGAGTTCCATTAAAACTCTCTTTTCTTTGAATTGAAGAACAGATTAAGGATCTAATTATCCAGAAAGTCCTTCTCCACTATTTCTCTAACTAGGAAGCAAAGATTCTAGAAAGATATTGTTTTTGAATTTTTGTATCAGGTTAAGTGTAGAGATCCTAAAAAATGCTTCACAATATTCTATCACTGACATCTCTTCAATCAAGTAAGTCCACTTTCAAATCTCTGTTCTCTGAATTGTGTTCAAAAAGGGGGAAAAAGAGGAAGGCAAAATGTGGCTTGGAACTTAAGGTTTGGGTACTCCTTAAACACTCAAACAAGTGCAGATAATACATAATGAGCTTTAGCTGAAAGACTATACTATAAGCAACAACTAGGGAGGAAGAAGTCATACGTAACTCTCCATTTGTTGTAATTGGAGATTTCTCCAGAAGAATGGTAGAAAAGTGAAAGAATAATTACAGACACACACACACAGACACACACACACACACACACATACACACACACACACACAAACACAAACAAACAAAACACTTGATGAAGGTAACTTTGAAAAGAGTTTTTCCTGAGTTCATAATTTTAATATGTATTTTAATAGCTATATTTAATACAATTTGTTTCTTTTGGAATTGTATGTTTTTAATTTTATATATTTAAAATCATTATCCTGATGAAGGTTCTCTAAGTTTCCCCAAACTATCAATAGGATCTATGACATGGAAAAGGGCAAGAGCTTCTACTCCAAAAGAAGATGCAATTAGAAGTACCACATAAACTTTCATCTTCTGGTAAGCTTCTCCAACTGGTCAGAAAACTCTCTTAAGGCATACTTTACATAATATTTGGTGTTTTACTTGTGAATGAGTAATTATCCAGATGTGTCATATAAGATGAACCATCTAGAATCAAAACCTGCTGTATCTCTACAATCCCATTACCTTTGACTGCCTCAGGGTACTCCTTTAGCATAACTTGATTGCAAACCATAATACGCATCCACTGGAAAGAATGGCAAAGACTTTGATGGCAATAGGAATGGAAACTCTAAGGGTGGCCTCTCCAAAGAATTATCATTGATTTTCTTCTTCCTTTAGTGACTATTATATCTTCCCCTTTTTGCTCTTGATCTCTCATGTTCTCCTTTAAGGACTTTGAATTTCCATTTGTGTGAGTTAAAAGGTATCCTAATACAAGACCTATTTCTTTACATATGTCTGATCTGATTCTTTTATCCATCCTATTTTGTATGTGTCTGTTCTGATTCTTTTATCCTTTAACTACTATTAAAATAAATGCTATTTATTACTAGAACAGATATTAAAGTAAATTTGAGGTTTAGATAGTCAATATTTATATCAAATAATATTATTTTATTATTGTTTTGGAAAAACTTTGGTGTGTGGATGAAGCCAATGCCGGGACCAGGGCTGATGCAGAAAGTCAGTCAAAAAGCATTGGTTAGGGGCAGAGCCAAGATGGCAACAAGAAGGGATCAAGTCTTAGGAGCTCTCTGATAAAACTCATCAGCTAAGGATTCTAACTAAACTTTTGAGAGACAGAACCCACAAAGGGACCCAGTGAGGCAATTCTCCTATTCAAGGTAACCTGGAAAAGAGCAGAAAGGCTCTGCTCCCCCGGAGAGGTGGCCCGCCAGAGGGGTGGCCCGCCAGAGTGAAAGAACTTCAGCCTCCTGGAGGCAGCCCCAGGGCACTGGGAGTCACAGCTCACAGCAGCAGGGGAGTCTCCTCAGCTGCACCCCGGGGAGCACCGAGCACAAAGTGGGGAAACAGCAGGGGACCTCTGCCAGAGCAGGCACATGGAGCCCAGCCCTCAGGGCACACAGGGAGCAGCTTGGTCTTTCCCCAGCCCTGATCCAGGAAACAGAAGCAGGCGGAGCCAGTAAGCAGGAGCCCCCAGGGCATGAGCCCATTGAGCTGAGGGAGGGGAGTGAAGAGAGATTGCCTAGCTCTGTCCTCAGCCCCAGGAACAGGACTCTGGGGCTCTGACTACATTCAGATCCTGATCGCAGTCTAGGCCCCCCAATAGAAAAGCAGCCCCCCCCACCTCAGCCCCGTGGCAGAGGGGGGTGCTTATGGTCATTCACAGACCAGGAGGGAGGACAGAGCCTCACACACTGAGACCCTTGTGGGAGTGTCCCAAAAGCTCAGGAAGCACCCCAAACCAGGCCCAGGCTGGGAAAAAGAGCAAGCAGAAAAACAAAAGGAAGACTATTGAGAAATATTTTGCAAATGAGCCCAAGAAGGATCAAAATCCTCAGTCTGAAGATGAGGAAGCACAAGCTCCTGCATCTAAAGACTCCAAGAAAAAACAGAAATTGGGCTCAGGCTATGACAGAGCTCAAAAAAGACTTTGAAAATCAAATGAGGGAGTTGGAAGAAAAACTGGGAAAAGAAAGGAGAGAGATGCAGGAAAAACATGAAAATGAAGTCAGCAGCTTAGTCAAGGAAATCCAAAAAAATGCTGAAGAAAATAGCATGCTAAAAACCAGCTTAGGTCAAATGGACAAAACAGTTCAAAAAGTTATTGAGAAGAAGAATGCTTTAAAAAGCAAAATTGGCCAGATGGAAAAAGAGATAAGAAAACTCTCTGAGGAGAACAAATCCTTTAGACAAAGAATAGAATTCAGGGAGATTGATGAATTTACCAGAAATCAGGAATCAATACTTCAAAACCAAAAAAATGAAAAATTAGAAGAAAATGTGAAATATCTCATTGAAAAAACAACTGATATGGAAAACAGACTTAGGAAAGATAATTTAAAAATTATTGGAATACCTGAAAGTCAAGACCAGGAAAAGAGCCTTGACATCATTTTCAAATAATTACTACAGGAAAATTGCCCTGATATTCTAGAAGCAGAGGGAAAAAATAGAAATGGAGAGAATCCATCAATCCCCCCAAGAAAGAGATCCCAAAATACCAACCCCTAGGAATATTATAGCCAAGTTCCAGAACTCCCAAGTCAAAGAGAAAATATTACAAGCAGCCAGAAGGACACAGTTCAAATATCGTGGAGCTGCAGTCAGGATCACACAGGACTTAGCAGCAGCTACATTGGAAGCTCGTAGGGCTTGGAATACAATATACTGGAAGGCAAAAGAGCTTAGAATGCAGCCAAGAATGAACTACCCAGCAAGGATGAATGTCCTCTTCCAGGGAAAAAAGATGGACTTTCAATGAACAAGGGGAATTTCAAAGGTTCCTTTTGGAATGGCCAGAGCTGAACAGAAGGTTTGATCTTCAGATACAGGACTCAGGCGAAGCATGGAGATTGGAGGAGAGGGGGGAAATATGAGGGACTTAATGAGGATGAACTGCATGTATTCCTGCATAGAAAAATGACACTGATAATACTCATATGAACCTTCTCAGTTAATAGAGCAGGTAGAGAGAGCTTTTATAGTTGAAGCACAGGAGAAAGCTGAATTCGAAGATAAAATATTGTGTAAAAGTGGAGTCAATAGAAAAAAAGGGAAATGGAATGGGAGAAAGAAAAAGGAGAGGGGGAACAGTCCAAGATATTTCACATAAGAATTTTTTATTACAATGAGCTATTGCAATGATATGGAAGGGGAGAGGCAAGGGGGAATGAGGGAATCTTTGCTCTCATCAGAGGTGGCTAGGAGAGGAAACAGAAAATATACTCAATGGGGTATAGACATCTGGAGTAAGAAGCGGGTGAGCAGGGGGAAGGAGTGGGGATGTGAATAAAGGAGGAAAGGATGGACCATGGGGGAAGACCGGTCAGATATAATACATTTTCTTTTTTACTTCTTGCAAGGGGCTGGGATTGGATGGCCTGTCCAGGACCATGGGGCCAGGTGGATTCTGGGCCTAAGGGGTGGTATGGGGGCTCAGGGCTTCTTGGTCCCAGGACCAGTGATCTGTCTGCTGAGCCAGTAAACGACCCTACAGCAGAGTCAGAGTGAAAGGAGAGAAAAAATACAGTACATGGTAGTGGAGAAATAAGAAAGGAGGGAGTTGTGATCAGTAATGGCAACGGTGGAAAAATATGGAAGTAACTTTTGTGATGGACTTATCATAAAGAATGAGATCCACCCATGACAGAGTTGTTGGTGTTGGAACAAAGACTCAAGCACATTTTTTGTTATTATTATTTGGGGGAGGGTGCAGGGCAAGTGGGGCTGGATGGCCTGCCTGGGGCCACATAGCAGGGTGATCTTTGGGTGTCTGGGACCAGATTTGGACCCAGGTGTTCCTGGCTCAAGGGCCAATGTTCTGTCTGCCACCCAGCCACCCCTATTATTATTACTATTTTATTTTATTTTGGGTCTTTTTTTTCTTCTTTTTGGTTTTTGCAGGGCAGTGGGGATCAGGGAGCTTGCATGTCACAAATGGTTGAGTGATTGTTGGGTTTACAAGGCTGGATATGGGCTTGGGTGCTTGTGGCTCCAGGGCTGGTGCTTCGTCCATTGCATGACCTGGCCATACCTACAATTATTACTATTATTTTTTTATTTTAATTTTTTTCTCTCCCCTTTACTTTTTTTCGCCCAAGCAAGTCTATCTATATTCATGGGGGAAGAGGGGTATTTTGTTTACTTGTAAACAAGAATATTTTATTAATGTAAAAAAACATTTGTACAAAATGAGAATAAAAAATAAATTTAGGGAAAAACAGCATTAGTTAAATATCTGATATGTATTAGGGAATGTACTAAGCTCTGAGGATACAAAGAATGGCAAAAGATGCTCTCTTTTTCCAAGAATTTCCAGTCTAATGAGCAGGCACACATAGCATCAAAGATTTAGACCCTTATATATCCTCTCTCTTGCTATAGACAAGTATGGAGGAAGATAAAAACAATGGTGCTTAGAAGAGAAGTGCAGCTTGAACTAAAGATAGAAGCAAAGAAACCAATTAAAAACTGATATGCAGAAGTATTATAAAGTTCTAAACATATTAAATGAGGGAAGCTCAGTTCTGTAAATAGACTGGGCCTATAAGCTACCTCCATATAAATATTCCATACCCCAAATTTCATTGAGTTAGAGTGCTGAGAACATAGTATATGTTTAATCAATATTTTATCCATTGGTAACAGACCATAGAGCCATACATTCTTAATCTATTATGACCTTAATGATAGAAATTTTTGGTTCTTAAGTACCACTAGAGGGACATAGTTCTGCTTAAGACATTGAGGATTTCCACAAGGACCTCAAATCAGTGGAATTAACTTTATATCATGTTCTTTCTATGTGTGATTTGTAACAGAGTTCATGTCATTCTTTGATTCAGGGAATACTTTATTGCTTATGGTCTTATCAGAAGTGGTTAGAACAGAGAAACTATAGAAATCAAGAAAATTTGGAGGGAAGGGTACAAACACTTGAAAGCCTATCAATATGACAGAGGTTTATATATGTGCTTCTTAGAGTCAAAGGACAGAATTGAAACCATTGAGTAGAACTCTCAGGTGAGAGATTTCAGTTTAATAAAAATTATAAGTTCTTAACAATTAAAATGATTTAACAATGGAGTAAGCTGTTTTGTGAAGTAGTGAGCTCCTCAAAACTAAAAGTATACAGTTAGAGGTTGGATGAACACTTGATACATTTGTGGAAAGGACCAAGGAAAAACCTAGGTCCTTTAACAATTAATACTTATTACTGTCATGGAAAAAGTGTCATTGGAGGAAAATCTTCATTCAACAGTTTTTGTCTATATTATTGTATTTTGTTTGGGGGCAATGGTTTTACTTGATTTACCTGGATGACTGAAAGTGAGAAGAACTGCCCACAGTGTCCCATTCTATTAATTTATGTTAGAGATGAAATTAATTCATAGTAGGAGATTATCTAAAATATACAAGTCTGAAGTTTGCAGGCATATTTATAATATGAATTCCCTTTCTATGCATTAGTTGGGAAAATGGGTTTATTTTAACATTCTGTTTAGATGGAAATGTATGACCTTAGACCTACAGCAAAAATCTTGAATGTGGTCTAGTACATTGCCCTATTTTCTGCCTTAAAATACTATTGGTTTGAGAAATTCGCTGGTTCCACTGCAAAATTACTCAGATGGCTCTGGTACAGGATCACGTAATGTTGTGTTATTTAATGGCTTCAAAAGCATCAGGCATTCAGTTTTGTTGCCAACTAACTAACCCTCTTCCTTGTAATGATATTGATAAAAGGTATAGCAGATGCACAACAGCTGGCTTGTGAACTTCACCATCTCAGCCATTTCTTGGCACTATCATCAAAGTCTTTCCCTGAATACCAATCTTAATTGTTGAGTTTCACAATTCCAAGCTTTTAAAATGTTCAATACATTTGCCTACTTAGATAATTTCAACTTACACAATTCTACACAATGAGTAGTGGATGGTTAGATACTTATAGTTTAACATTCCTTTATTCTTTATGTGTATAAACTTACAGGCTATAGAATCCTTTCCTAATTAGTTAGCTTACAAAGAGATATTTCTTCCCAAGTTTTATCCTAGAGTATAACTTTTATGGTTGAGCTGTAAAACCTTTGAAAATAGGAGTTTATAATAGGAAGTGACAAATTCTAGCTGCAGTTCAACCATCTGCCTTTAATAAATACATGTTCTATTGCTCCCTGCAAACCCTGACATTTCTTTCCATGACCCAAGGTCACTTTTTTAAAATGTATCAAAGAACTATGGAAGGCAGCTATTAATGAAGAGAATGTAACTTGGAGTAACATTTCTAAAAGTTACTACTGACTAACAGTAGGCTTCCTTAATAATAATGCCAATTTTCTTCATTAATAAGTCTCACAAATCTGATGCATAAGTTGGTCATTCAGCACCACGGACAGTAACACACCCTGTTCTCCATCAAAAGGTTAACTTTTTCAACTACGCATAGCAAAATAGGATATTGAGAGCTTCGCATGACAATCACATACATTTATCTTAATTCTTGGGTGCCATCTGCTTTGTATGTGCCTTCAGGATTTCAAAACTCAATGAAGACTGATGATGACATTATCTAGAAGACATGAAGCCTTAAGGCAACTAGGGACAGTGACATTTTTCAGACAGGTATAACCTAGCTTTAACAATCAATCATGTTATTGGTTTCACTGACAATGATTTCTTTGAGCGCTAACTTCCATTTTTCTTTGTATTATAGAATAATGATCCAGTTATTGGGGTGTCTTGGCAGAACTATATTATGTGAGATGTTTGGCTGCTGTATGTAGAATTAGTTATCAATAAGATAGAAGTTATGGGGAGAGTCTAGAATATGTAGCCTAGAATAAGGAAGAACTAACAAGTCTCTCTTTGTATAGACAGACAAATCTTTTGAGCCTGAGAGTTCTAAGTTGCAATAAACAAAGTTAATCAGCTATCTACAATAGTTTAGCATAACATAGTGAGCTACTACTACAAATGGAGGAACCACCAGGTCCAGTTCAGTCAGAAAATGGAGCAAGTCAAAGATTGATACCAGAGTGGAACTAAATACAGAGAAACCCCTTCACTTTCAGCCTAGGGCAAATGCAGACACTCAGGAGGAGGGAGAGAGAGATTGAGAGAGAGAGAGAGAGAGAGAGAGAGAGAGAGAGAGAGAGAGACTAAAGTCAGAGAGAGAGAGAGACAGAGAGACAGGGACAGAGACAGAAAGACAACTATCATAAAATACCAAAGCACCAGGCAGGTGGATATGTCAAGATCCAAGGAAACTAGCATAAATTCAGATGTAGTAACAACAGAATGAGAAGATGATTTAACTTATCACAATGTCCAATATTGATAATGGAAGCAAAAAACCCCAAACATATGTTATTAATTCAATTCAGGGGAAAAATGAATTTTTGCTGTTGTATTCAATCATGTTCAATTCTATGTAACCCCATTTGGCATTTTCTTAGCAAATATATTAGAGTAATTTGCCATTTCCTTCTCATTTTGTAAATGAGGAAACTGAGGCAAACCATATGAATCAACCAAGGTTGAATAGTTCATAAGCGTCTGAGACCAAATTTGAACTCAGTTCTTCCTGACTCCAGGCCCAACACTCTATTCACTGCATCACCAGGCTTCCCTAAAAATGAAGTGTATGATATAAAAGAACTGAAAGAACTACTGTGCAACAAATCTTACTATATGACTATTACTTATAATTTTTCCTTTAAAAATGGTAAAGTCATTGTAGAGTTTAAATGAACATCAAATTCACCAATCCAAAACCTTAATAGAGTATTAAAATGAATAAATAATTCTGCAGAATTCCATTTGGATTAAGTAAAACTTCAAAATGCCATCAAAAAGAAAAGGAAATCAGCTGGAAATACTGTTTAAGAGGTGAGAATGCACCTTGCTTTAATTAAACTCTTTTGCCTTTTATTTCTCCCAGTAGGCCTAAGTGATCCATGAAACTGAGTAGAGTAACTGAAGACATAATCAGAGAATTGTAGAGGTGGAAAAGTACTCCAACATACTCTAGTTCAACCTGAACCTTAACATGTACTCTCTCTACAATGCCCATGACAAGTTGTCTCCTAGCTTCAACTTGAAGTAAATGGATAAGGAATTTACTTCCTCCATGTTAGAATGATGCAACTTATTTGGAAGTTGTTTCTTACATTGAATTGAAATCTGTCCCTTATATTTGATAGTGATTTTTCTTGGTTCTATTCTTTGATTCTTCCTTTCACATAGTAGCCTTTAAACCACTTGAAAGTAATTATTATGGCCTTCCTCAATATTTCTTTTTTCCAAGCTAAATATGCATAGTTTCTTCAATTGAACTTCTGGTGGCATGGTTTCTAATTTCTTCACTATTCTGATTGTTCTCTTATGAAAGCAACAAACTTCTCCTTAAAAATATATTCTTCTAAACTAGACACTGAACTTGAAAAATGCTCTTACTAGGGTACAGAACATTAGAATAATCATCTCCATGGCTCTCTATACTGTGGCTCTTAATGAAACTTAGAATAACACTAGTTTTGTTTGGGGTTTTTTTTTTTGGTCAGGTAATAAGCATCTTTCAAGAGCCTATTGTGTAAAGCACTAGGAACACCAACTGAAGGCAAAGGAGACTCTTTGCTCTCTAGGCTTACAGTCTAATGTGAGAGACAATGTGTAAAGAACTCTGTATAAAGAAGCTACATAGGGGATAACTCAGAATAATCCAGAGGAAAAGGACTGACATTAAGAGATTGGGAAAGATTTCCTATAGAGAGTGAGATTTTAGCTGGAACTAGAAGGAAGCCAGAGAAGCCAGGAAGTAGAGATGAGGAAGAAGAACATCCACAAAAAGGGGAACATTCTGTGAAAATTACCAGAGTTAAGAAATGGAGAGTTTTGGAGGAAAAATATACAAAGTAAAATACATGTTACTGTATATTCTGGAGGACCTGGCTCCAAATTCTAACTTTAAAATATATGATATAAGATATAAGAAGACTAGAACTTTATGTTTGTGTGGAGTAATTGTTAATTCATATTGAACTTAAAAAGCTCCAGAGAGAGAGAGAGAGAGAGAGAGAGAGAGAGAGTTTTAGCTGTTCTTTAACTCTTTCCAAAATTCTCCATTTTTGGTTTATTTTTTAAAATCCAAATATAGGACTTATAGAATATAGAATAACAGATTATGCTTAATAAGATTTAGTATGAGATAAATATATTTGTTTGAGATAAATATAATCTGTTATTCTAATTAGCCAAGCTCTTTTGTGATCTTGACTATCATCCATTGTGTCAATTAGCCCTCCTAGTTAGACTTTCATCTGCAAATTTAATATCCAGAATCTATTTCTTTGTCCAAGACATTGATCAAAACTATTGAACAGGGCAAGACTAAAGATAGAACTCTTAGGCAAGATACTAAAAACATTGCAATCCTCCTTGGATAGACCTCCCTGTGCTGTCATCTATTGTACACTTCTACATCTTGACCATGAAGATGTTTTGCTGAAATCCAGAGTAAATGTTTAGAATTTCCCTGATTTAACATTCTTGTAATCCTATCAGTGAAGGATATCTCAAGTTCAGCACATCTAAGATGAAGGTTCCAGAAGAGTAGGAATTGTTTTATTCTTTGTATTTGTATGACCAGTAGAAAGTACTATGTACTAGGTTAAGAAATTTAGACTTCAATCAATAGCTAATAGGCAGGGGGTGGCTAGGTGCCACAGTGGATAGAGCACTGGCCCTGGAGTCAGCAGTACCTGAGTTTAAATCTGGCCTCAGAAGCTTAATAATTACCTAGCTGTGTGGCCTTGGGCAAGCCACTTAACCCCATTGCCTTGCCAAAAAAACCCATAAAAAATAGCCACTGGATATTTAGGAACAAGGGAGTAGTAGAATCAAGGGAGTAGTATAATCAGAGTTGTGCATGAGAAAATTATTCTTGCTAAGATGCGAAGGAAGTCCTAGAGTCCTAGAGATAGGAGCATCAAATAGATGTACAAAGTAGGAGCTCATATTTAATAAATATTTGTTATTGATTGTTGAATTCAGCACTGCCTGATTCCCCTTTTCATTTTCGTCTATTTACTAATAGTGCCACTATTCTTCCATTTATTCAGGCTTAACCCACAAAAGTCATTCTTGTGATATAGCCAGATCAAGTCAATAAGCATTTGTTCATTATCTATGTTCCAGTCATTGTGCTATGCACTTGAGAAATAAGGAAAGGCAGACTGAAACATGAAGGCTTTCAATAGGGTCATGGGAGTGTCAAAGAAGAGAAGGGAGCATATATAAGATGTTTCAAAGGTAGAGTTGTCAGGAGTTGGCAACAGATTGAACATGGGAAATGAAAGTTCTGAATCAAGGATGACTCTTAGATTGAAAACCTCAAAATCAATGGCTTTGGAGGGTCTGGCTCCAAATTCTAACTTTAATATGGTCACTACCTATGTGACCTTGGACAAGTCACTTGTTGACCATCCTTTCTTGAAGCAAGACTGAAGTCTTCTTATCTGTAAACTGAAAGATGTGGATCATATGGCCTGGTATCATTTAAAGTTCTGTGGCTAAATTCTGATGATTCCAACTTCTCCCTTTCCCCAATAGAGAAAAAGTTACTAAGTCCTATCTTCATTCTCCTTACTAGTCCCCTTATTTCTACCTCCTGATTTTTATTTTGACTGTTATTTCCCTAGTTCATAACCTCATTATCTCATACCTGGGCTACATTAATAGACCTAATTGGTCTGAAAAGTAGCATGACAGAATATATAAAGAATTGACTTTGGAGTCAAGGAAGATGTGGGTTCAAATGCTATTTCTGGCACAAACCAAATCTATGTACCTGAATCAATCACTTTACCTATCAGTGACCCAGGAAATCTCTAATTTGCAAGATAAGGACTCATATGTCCCTGAAATCACAGATGTGATTTCTAACTGATCAAATTATAATTAATATTACTATCTCTAGAACTGTCTTCACATCTAAGCAAGAATAATTTTCTCTGATTTAGCACTGATTATACTACTCTCTCATTCCTAAATCTCCAGTGGCTCCCTGTTAGTCATTGAATGAGGTCTAAATTTCTTAACCTAGACTATTTTCCATCCCTGAGTACATTCTTATAATATTTGTCTTAATAACACTGGGGCTCAAAATGATACTTTGTAAATTTTCTCAGAATTAGTAGAATAAACCATCAACAAATATTATATGTAATGGGGATAAACCCAGAGCGTTTAGGTGGATCAGGGGTGAAATAAAGATGCCCATTTTCACCATTACTATTTAATATAGCTTTAGAAATAAGAAAAGAAAAAGAAATTTAAGGAAACAGAACTGGCAATGAGGAAGCAAAGTTTTCATTCTTTGCAGATAATGTTATGGTATACCTAAGTATACCAAGAACCTAAGTAAATCCTCTTAAGAACTCCTTGAAACAATTAATAAATTCAGCAAAATAGCAGGATATAAAATAAACCCACATAAATCATCAGCATTCCTATATATGAACATCAAATTCAAAAAGCAAGAGATAGAAAGAGAAATTTCATTTAAAATAACTGTAGACAACATTAAATACTTGGAAATCTACCTCCCAAGACGACCCAGAAATTGTAAACACAATCATAAAATACTTTTCACCGAAATAAAAATAGATCTAAATAATTGGGAAAATGTCAATTACTCATGGTTAGTTTGAGTTATTATAATATAAATGACAATTCTACCCAAATTAAATTACTTATTCAGTGCCATATCAATCAAAATACCAATAATTAATTTTGAAAAATAGGAATAAAATTCATCTGGAGCAACAAAAGGTCAAGAATAGCAAGGGAGGAGCAGCTAGGTGGCACAGTGGATAGAGCACCAGCCCTGCAATCAGGATTACCTGAGTTCAAATCCAGCCTCAGACATTTAATAATTACCTAGTTATGTGACTTTAGGCAAGCCACTTAACCCCATTGCCTTGCAAAAACTAAAAAAAAAAAAAATAGCAAAGGAACTGATGAAAAAATGTAAAAAAAGGTGGCCTGGCTCTACCAGATCTAAAACTATATTATAAAGCAACAGTCATCAAAACTGCCTGGTACTGATTAAGAAATAGAGTAATGGATTAGTGGGATAGAATAGGTTCAAAAAGAAATTATACTAAATGACTACAGTAATCTACTGTTTGACAAACTCAAAAATATTAACTTCTTGGATAAGAACTCACTGTTCGACAAAAACTGTTGGGGAAAATTGATAAATAGGCATAGACCCACATCTCACACCCTATACCAAAATAAGGTCAAGATGGGTACAAGATTTAGACATAAAGGGCAACACCATAGATAAACTAATAGACCAAGAAACTATCTGATCTATTGAAAGGGGACAAATTTATTACCAAACAAGAAATAGAGTATAAACTGCAAAATGAATGATTTTACCTATATTAAATTTAAAAAGTTTTGCACTAATAAAATCAATGCTGCCAAAATTAGAGGGAAAGCAGAAAACTGGGAAACAATCTTCATAACTGGGAGTTCTGATAAAGGTCTCATTTCTAAAATATATATAGAGAACTGCAACAAATTTTTAAGGTTGCAAGTCATTCCCCAATTGATAAATGGTCAAAGGATATGAATAGACCATTTTCAACTGAAGAAATTAAAGCTATATATAATCATAAGAAAAACTGCTCTAAATCATTATTGATTAGAGAAATACAAATTAAAACAACTCTGAGGTATCACTTCACACCTATCAGACTGGGTAAGATGACTAAAAGGGAAAATGACTGATGTTGCAGAGGTTGTGGGAGTATTGGGACATTAATGCATTGCTGGTCGAGTTGTAAATAGATCCAACCTTTCTGGAGAGCAATATAGAACTATGCCCAAAGAGCAATAAAATTGTTCATACCTTTGACCCAGCAATTCCAATTCTAATCTTATACCCAGAAGAAAAAATGGGGAAAGCTCTACATCTTCCAAAATATTTAAAGCAGCTCTTTTTGTAGTGGCAAAGAATTAGAAGTTGAGGGGATGCCCATTAATTGGAGAATGGTTAAATAAGTTATGATATGTGAATATTATAGAATACTATTGTTCTATTATAAACTATAAATTGTTGGACTCTAAAGAAGCATGGAAGGATCTGATGCTGAATGAAGGTAGCAGAACCAAGAGAACAATGTACACATTAGCAACAAAATTGTGAGATGATCAAACCTGATGGATGCAGCTACTCTCAGCAGTTCAGAGAGTTAGGACAACCCTATTAGACTGGCTATGGACAAAGTTATCCCCATCCAGAGAAAGAAAGACAAAAACAAAACAAAACAAAATAAAACAAAAAAAATCCTTCAGAATGTGAGGAACACTACATTCACTTTTTTTTAAATAAAAATATCTCTCATGTATTTCTTTCCCTTAATCCTAATTCTTTATACCAAAAATGGTTAACCAAAAATAGTTAAGCCACTGAGGGGAGGGGGTGGGAAGGGAGAGTGAAAGGAAATTTTGTAACTTAGAAATATGCATAGGCATATGTATGAATGTTTTAAAAAAAATCTTCCTTTATCATATATTTGGAAAAGCAAAACATCAATTAAAACATAAGAAAATAATTTTTTTAAAAAGCAAAAAAGGTATTAGCAGAACAAATCTCCAAATATTAAGAAATATGAATGAAAAAAACCCAAAACCTTTGTGTTAGGACCCCCAAGAATTTACCAGAAATGGATTCATAACAATAGTACCTTCAGTGTACTGCAAGTGACAGAAACCCAAATTATGATTTTTCAGTAAATTTTAACCAATTCTGATAATTGTATTACCTAGTATAGTTTCTCAATTCAATACTAATTTTAAATACATCAGCCTTCTCTATTATGACCCAAATAATAATCCTTTCTACCCATCCTCATTCTTTTCCAGAAGAATTCACACATCTTTTTTGGAATGGAGGGAAGGACCAAAAAGGTAACCTTAAACTGTCATCTAAAATGAGACCTTTATTTGCAAAATTATGTTCTCTTGTAGGTATTGTAGACAGATTTGTATTCTATATATTTGGAGTCTTATGTGCATTTTTTTTTACTTCTCTCTTTGATCCCTCTTTTCTTAAAATATATACACTTATTCTCTCCTTACCTTAGGATTTCAATTCTGTCTTCCAGATACTGTCCTGATAGTCTGAATCATTGGCTCTGTTCTCAATAAAGTACGGAAGATGGATAGCTTTAGCACTTTGCTTCAGCTCTTATAAATCTAATAAATGGACCCATCCATATCATCTCTCTTGGAATCCTTCAGATTGCCCTGGTTGGTTTTTGTTAAAGATAAGAAAAGGGAATGCTTTCCAGGCTTGATATTGATGAGTTTGAAACAGCTACACTAATAATTCTACATCTATACAACTTTATTCTTATTGTTCAACAAGCAATGAGTGGCAGTGCCTAAGTAAGCAACAATGTGGCTCAAGCAATAAAGAATCAGGTATTGTCAGGTCATTTGGTGTCTAAGTTATGCTGGGCATTGCAATTCCCAAGTGCTACTGAGCATTGGGAATGTCTTCCTAACAAATGCAGTGGATTACTGGTAGCCACTACTCTTCTCCCAGACAGGCTGATCTGTAGATTAGATAAACTTCCTGAACTTGTTCAATTTTGGTATTGAAAAATGGGAAACCTGCATTTTATAAGAATGAGACTTCTGTGAATAATCAAGCTTCTAAAATTGGGAGACACAATTTGCTTCACCAGAAGAAAAAAAATCATAAGAATCAGAGTAACATAATAATAATGATATAATATAATAATGATAATAATAATAATAATAACATAATCAAGAGTAACAAACTTATTTTGAGGAGCAAAAAAGAGGTATTTGTATGAAAATCTTACTTTTTGTATTTTTTAGCCTAAATCTTGAAAACCATTTTCTGTCCTTCTGCCCTCACTCAATCCCATCACCACCCTCATCAGGGGTCTATTAATGTGATCTTAGACAAGTCATATATTGATTAGTTTAGGTGTAAGACCTGATATGGAGGTTAGATGAACTTCAGGAGCATGAAGATGAAAGAAAAGTTATAAATGAACATTAGTATGAGCTATATTATTTTAATAGGAGACATGTCCAAGAGATAAAAAGGAGCAGGTAGAAGGAGGTAGAGGAGAGACCTTTTGTGGTCTTTAAATACAATAGTATGACTTAAAATTTGAGCCATTTTGAAAAATAATAGCAAAAACAGATCTTTAATTCATGAGTTCAATAGGAACCTTGTCAATACTGGTGGATAGTCCATAGTTTATTGATGTTCATTTTTAATAATGTCCCTTAAAACTTCTAAAGTTTCCAGTGAAGCCTTTGATTTTCCTTGGTTATTTTTTTGTTTAAAAACAATCACAAGTAATAAAACATGCCTCAACAAGAAAAGGAAAATCTACCTAAGGTCAATCAATGTAAATAACCAATCAATGAGTATTATGTGCTGAACACTGAACTAGGCACTGGGAATACAGAGATAGAAAAAGGAAATGATTCCCACTCTAAAGTAATAGATTCTATCCCTACTATAATGTAAACACTGAAGAAGCATACATTCTGTCAGGGGATACATGCACATAAAATTAAAGAGAGAATAATTATGTACAATACAAAATAATAAATGCAAAATAAACAGAGTAGTTAAATACAAAGGACACGGCAAACCACTCCAGTTTCTTTGCCAAAAAAAAAAAAAAAGACAGTACTGGTATGCTAAGATCCACAGAATCTCAAAGAATCAGAAATCACTGAATGATTGAACAACAACAATTTAAATATAAAACTGTTAGGGATATAGGTCACTAGCAGTCTGGCATATCAAAGATGGGCATTTTGAAGAAAGTGGTACTCCAGTTATGTCTTATAAGAAAAGAGGAATATCTATGTTTCAGAGTTGAAGAAAGAGTACATGAGAGAGGTATGAGAGACAATTGATGCAGGTGGCACAGAAATGAAAGCTATAGTCCCAAGAGTGAAGAGTGGAGAGAAGGCCAAAGATGGAATCAATGAGTCTAACCAAAATATTAAAGTAGCATAAATACAGTAAGGAGAGCCCAGTCAACTTTTTTTTTTTTGCCCCTTTGGTTATCACAGGCAGGCAACACTAGCAAGCTGTTCACTATAGAATTGCCAAAGTTGAAATTTGCTTTGAACAAAGGTGAATTTCCTAAAAGGTCATGAAAACCATATTGGTGGATAAGCTGACCCCTAAATATTCTGGGTTTTGCCCTGGGGCCAGTTCTAAAGAAAGATGGGGTCCAAAAGAAGATAATGTAAGTCTCTACTCTATCACACCCTTGACTTTTCTAGGAATAAAATGGCTCTATAAGCCAGTTCATTCCCAGTCTGCCCTCCCAGGGCCTGAACCTTTATAATGAGATAAACTAGATAGGATGGATTGCATTTTGCTCAAAATAAATTATCATCATAATAGCCATGTAGGTCTGCCATCAAGGATCCAACACTAGAAAAGGAGTTAAAGGAAAAGTGCATAAGGGGGAGGGAAGAGAAAATTTACATATAGAGATAAGCATGGACACTCATTAAGGAAACAGGCCTTCACTTCAAAAAGACACGAACTCAGCAGAGGTCTCATTCCTGTTAAATATGTAGTGTGTGCTTATTTGATGATGAAAATCAGAGGATGGCTATTTGAATGGAAATGCATTTTAATAGATATTTGAGGCAGAAGCAGGCCCTCCATTCTCATCTCTATCACACAGGCACCTTCTTGACCATCATTACCAGGAAGGAAAGAATATAGACCTTGCTAATCATCCAGTTCCTAATGCTGGAATGAATGGCTCTCCCCACCCCCTCCTCATTCTTTGTGGGTGTTCATTAACCTTGTGGACTTCTCAACCAGGAAAGTACAGCAGCTTTGGGGAAATTTCCATATCTGTTAAGAAATGCTGGCTATATATCTAGCTAGCCAGGTTCAAAAGCATATGTAAGGGTAAAGACTCTCATAGGAATGAAGGGTACAAACTGGTAAAGCTAAATAAAGAAAGAAAGAAAAAATAAAAAATAAATAGTAACTTTTAAAACTTAATTTCTAGCAACAAAAAACAACAGTAATTTTTTTAAAGCAATCCCCTTCCCCAAATTGGACATTTATCTCTTTTCTTCAACCTAGTTTTTTTTTTTTCAAATTGTTGTTACACATATTTAACCAATGTGTTTATTATTCTGAACATAAATAATAGAAGAATATGTTCTATTTATTTAAGTACCAATCTAGTTATAACAGCTGGGACAAGGTTAAAAGCTAAAATATTAACTTTCTATATTTGTTATTTCCTTGTGTCCCTTTGGCAATTGGGATAGATCTTGAGAATTCATAAAATCTTAAGTATCTTTGAAAGGATATTTAATTCATCCCTTGTTAATATAAAGGGGGGGGGGATCCTCTGACAAAGGAAAATGCCTCTTTTTAAGGAGCTCTAGAGAGATTTGCATTATCACAGATGTATCTCATCCAAGGACCCACAGGTCCTTGATTCTAACTATTCCAATCTTCATAGGTTTTAGAATTGGAAAGGAAATTTTTTACAACATAAATAGCAGCAACAACCATAATAGCTAACATTTTTCTAGCACCTTAAAATTTATAGAATCATATAGATAATCTTTTAATCTTCACAATTCTCTGTAGTAGGTTTTAAGATCTTAAACTCAAGTTCTCCTAACCCTAAATTTTGTGTTCCAGGCACTACCTGGCTGCCAATTGTAGGATTTAGAAGGCATTTTAAGGTTTCCAAACACTCAACAAACATTATCTCGTTTGATATTCACAACAATTATATGAAGGGGTGTTCTATATTTATAAACACATCTACTCCAAATCTTTTTTTTTCAGAAAGAACTAAGATCAAGAGAAGAGAAGTGACTTTGCCTAGACCAAAAAAGTTCAATAACAATACCATTAGGAAACCTAGGGATTCTGACTTCAAATCCAGTCTTCTTTCCAAAAAAGCAAACTGCTTTCTTTACTAATTCATGCTTTGCTCTTTCTGCCTTGCACAAAATCAGTTTGTAAAGACACTGACCCTAGCTCATTAACCCTGCCTCCACTGGCACTATCATCCCATTACTAACTTTTGACGTGATCCTTGTCATGGATTTTTTTCCTTTTTGATCACTTTCATCTCCAATGGGTCATTTAAGTCAGTAAGACTCCTGTGGTTCATTTTATCCTAAGCCAGATAAATTATGCATTTTTAAGTTAGGAAGAAAGCAAACAGTTCCATCTGATCTTAATGGAGTAGCCAATATCTTTAATTTCTAACCATAAATCCTGCTCCTCAGCAAGTGAAGCAGCCTCACCAAACTCCACATATACTTATTGATATTCGGGTCTTTGTATTCTGAGATGATGTTACTGGTATTTTCAACTGTCTCTGCACATGTGTGTAAGGGAAAAGGCCAGTCCAAAGGACAAATGAATCTTTTTTTATTGTTTGTGAAAATTTTTCCACTGTCTTAAAAATTAGTATCATAATCTTCAGGGCATGAGGGAATGAATAGTAACACTTATGGGTGTCAACTGCAAAAATCCCTCATCATATTTAGAATTTTGTCTTATGAGCATTATGCCTTAATCATTGAAATTTCACAGTTTATTCTCAATGATTTTATAATACTTTTGTTAAGTCGCAAAGTAACACAAAGCCTTTGGCAGAAATTCTAGTACATAATATGAATTTATTTGTGTCTTACCCATCATAGGGGTAAGGAAGAAGGCCTGCCCCTATGAACACCCTAATGATGGAACCCGGGAGCTACTAATCAAGGGTGTTAAGCTGATATTGTCACACAGGTCTATAGAGCCCAAGATGGGATATCATAATAACCATAACTATTTGGAGAAAGGACACTGTCATGGATATCAATAACCTGCAATTAACTGTCATTTATTGCACCAAGGAATCATTCTGAAAATACTATTCAGAGAAAGCAGAGGGCAACTTGTGCAATTTCTGTTACAAATAAAAATATTCCTCAAGTGTGATGATCTCCTCATATTTCTTTATCTCCCTCTCCCCATCAAACAACTTTTCCAGCTTTGGGTAGCTCTCATGGGGAGACCTGCTTCTGAAGTCCCAGACTGTATAGATTTGAATACCAAGGGTTGACTTTAAAAAGGTATAAGACATTTCCTTCCCATTATCACCTAGTTAAGCTACTCAGACTCTGACAGGCTAACAAGGTGCTAATGGCCTTGGCGTTCTAGCCCAGTTCCCAGCAGGTTGTTTCAAATGGGTCGAGGAGATTGATTTGCATGCAAAATCTCCTCTCTCCTTCATTCCAGTTCTTTGTACTCAGCCCCTTGATTTCTGCTCCCCAGATACCCTCAGAGTTTGCCCAAGAATGGAACAAAATCACATTGTCTCAGAATTTGAATTACCCCCAGTCTGGTTTTTTAAATGTGCCCCATTATTTCATCAAGCATGTGTGTTGGGGGGGGGGAAGAGAAAATAGCAAAGAGAATTGAGCAAAGAAAGGGAGAGATGATGACAGATGGATGCAAATGTTCCTTTTAAGTGGAGAAAGAGCAGCTGATGTTGGAGCATGAAATTAAATTAGTACATCTGTGGCTGGATGCGTGTCATTCAAATCTGATACTCTAAATGGGCATCTGGCTACCTACTGTTTAACTAACTTCGTTTCACACTTTCCTAGACCCACGATGGGTACCTTCATTGTAAAGTGGTGAGTAACTTTTGTAAAATCTACTTAGATAAGATTTGAATTTACACATACTCTGGGTACCCCTTAGCAATGGTTTAGGCTCAATCGGTCAATTATCTACCCTGTGGAAGGGAGGAAGGGAAAAACACTAGAAATGTAGAAGTTTTTTTTTTTTCTAGGAGAGGGAGTCTGATGTCTGAATCTGTTACTAAAAACCCTGCCCCAACACGGAGTGCTAAGAGTTACAAAATATTTGCAACCATTATCCACAAAACAACACAAACCAGTGTTTGTTAGATAAGACTACAGGATTGTGCACTATAAAAAGTTATCCTGTAGCTCCCTCCTCCCTCCTAAATCTTCAGCACTTTTCTAATTTCATATCTCCTTGCCAAGAATGGTTATGGAGTTTCTAACTCTGATTTTCTTCCCAGTCCCATTTATCTATTTCTCTCAGTTCTCATTTTCCTTTTCATGTACAACATTAAAAGAAATTGTAGATTAGTATAAACAAATATGGTTCTGTAGTCACAGGAGCAGGGTTCAAATCCTACATTTGATAAAAATTATTTGGCTTTAAACAACTAACAATTACTTTGGACCTCAGTTTGCTTTCTGTAAAATGAGGAGGCTGGACTAGGTGGCTAGTAAGGTCATTTCAGAATCTAGGTCTATTAACCAATGATCCAGATGCCAAGTACCCAGGATCTAGGTTCAAATCTTAGAATATAGAAGCAGGATGGTATAGTGAGTCAAGGAGACATGAGTTCAAATCATACTACAGAAACTAGTTAGCTGCAGAACCTTGAGCAAGTCTTTTTGTCTTTCCTCAAATGCAAAATGAGAATAATAATAGCCCCTAAAAATGGGGTTGTTGTAAGAATCAAAAGAGATAAATATGTAAAACAATTTGCAAAGCTTAAGGAGCTATATAAATGTTCACTATTTTAGTTTCACATTGATGAGGAGTAAAAAAAACAAGGCTTGAGCACCAAGGATGCTTAAGAAGGCAGCTGCTCTAAGAGTCTTCAAAAATCATTCAGCAACAACAGTTAATTTGTCGCCAGACCTGAGCTGGTAATTATAAGGCAAAAAGGGAGGGAACTGTTCCTAAAGAGCAATACTGCCACACAGGGATTGCAACTAGAGGAGAACAGATTCCAAAGGGGAATAATGGAGGGATGGGAACCCCTGTACCCCTAGCTCCAATAGGGGGCTCAAATATTCAGCAGGATATACACTGCAAGCCCAGGTTCCCTAGTCATTAATGGTACACACTTAGAGTTTTTCTACAGGGTGCCTATCTTCTTGGTGCCTATCACCCTTGATATAACATAATTCAGAGAGTCTAGAGCACTGAAATAGAGGTATCCTCTGAATTATATTTAAGAAATGAGGAACCAAGAAGCTTAACTATGTGCCACAGTTTAAAAGCAGCAGTCTAGAGTGACACCAGGTCTTCTGGGTCAGTTTAACCTAACTATATATTCATTCTGGAAATTAAAGATAGTCAAATCTGGTTTCACCAGTTCACAGTAACGGACTCACAGTGTCCACAGTCCTCAAATGCATTGTTGCTCCAAAGTAATTATGGCCTTGTGGGAGTCTTCCAAATGGTTAATAGGCAAGTCTCACAAACTTGTTATAGTAAAATAATATTCTACATTGTAGTTTTGAATTTGCGTTAGTAAGTAATAAAGATAACAAAGTTTTTTGAATATATAGTCATAATAGAAATGAGAGACAATGGTGGGATCATGGAGAGGAATGTCCTTAGTATTGATGATTATGATGATGATGATGATGCTTGTCCTTTAATCTTCAAAGAAAACAATGACATTAGGGAAATGATATCATGACAAGCAAGTGAACTGGATTTAAGGGGAGGGGGTGGGGGGGGTGCTGTGCTAAGTTACCAGGCTCACTTTCTCCTCCAAAGCCATCTGGATCCAGTGACTAGATATGAATTCAAATGACGAGATGGTCCTGAATGTGAGGCAATCATGGCTAAGTAACTTGTCCAGTTACTCTGGTAGCTAGGATCTGAGTCAAATATTGAATTCTAGTCTTCCTGACTCTAGATCCAATTTTAGGAAGGAAAAAGGAGACTACATAAAGAGCGATAAGTAAGATGGTGGTTACAGGACAATGGAGAGAATACTAGATTTATTAGCAGAGGAGCTGGATTCAAATTTCAGCTCTGCTCCTTTTACATCAAGACTCTCCAAATTTATTACCCAGTACACAACTTGGTGGTATTTATCTATTAGTCATCAAGATATTCTCTCCCCTTTCTCAGAGAAGTCAATATCTGGTTCACAGTCTCTCTGTTTTTCAGTCTGCTCCCCTTCCAGAACCTACTTCCCTACTCTTCCTTAGCGTCACAAAGATGGTAATAATCTTGAATTGGGCATACAATTCTTCACTCCCATAATCAAAACCTTTGAAAACCCTTTGTTCAATCATAGCTTTCTATCATTCTATATTTTTCTATGCCTTTTTCTTCCCATATTTATTCTTTGTCCTCATTGTGACTTGAAATTGCCCAACCCCTCAGTATTTTTGTCAGCTATCATACTCTGACTATAATCTTTTCCCTTTCTAATTTTGACATGCCTAGTGAATCATTTCAACTCTATGCTCTACTCTTGAATCCATTCCATTGCTCCCTGGTCTAATCATTGCTATTATCTTGCAACCCCCCCCCCCCAACCCTGAATTACTCCTGATTCTTAGCTCCTACTTGCATTCTGCTGAATGGTGCCAGAAGTCATGTAACTATGCTGATTAGATTCCCTTCAAATTTGTTATTTAATCTAACTTAAACCTTCACTTCAGCAGGGTAATTATTTGATTTCTTAATTGATTTTCTATCCCACTCACCTCAGAGGTCATTCCAAATTTTATCTTCTCTTCTCATGTCTCCTGTAGCACCTCTTCTCTATATTCTCTCAGCTGAGGACATCACCCAAAATTTGCTAAGAAAAAGAATGCCAAGTACTCTCTGATCTCCCCTTCTCATCTGACTATATTCTTCATCTTTTCAATCCTTTCTTATTATCACTCACCATTTCTTCCGTTACTCAAGTCTCTGATAAAGAAGCAATTATTTTCCTCACCAAGTCACACAAACTTTTGTTCTCATCTTCTCCCATCTTCCCCAGAAGATTGTCCCCATTATCAGCTCCAGGTCCTTCTTCCTATGTATTTTCTCCTTCCCAAGTGCATGCAAGTATGAACAAATTTCCCCTCTTCTAAAAGAAAAAAAAATGCCCTTACTAAATCCCATATTACTATCTTATAAGTCAATCTGATGATTGCCTAGGTTTCTTTCAAAATTCCTTTTATCTAAATATTACTTTTTAGTTCTCTTTCTGATTACAAATACATTCTTCTAGGAAAAGGACTTTTGTGGTCTGGAGACTATGTAAGGGGCATTACAGGAAACAAGATTGTGTGCTAGATATAGGTTATTAGGTATAGAAGACATAGGTACTTTACTGGGATTTGGAACCAAAATCATAGTAATAAGAATAGCTGATAAAAGTAGCTTTTAAAGGCTTACAAGGAACTCTACATAACACTATTTCATTTGCTACTCTTTATAATAATGAGAAAATTGAGGTTCAAAAATATATAAGTGACTCAACCACAATCAAATACATGTTTGTGCATATTTGTTTCCTTGTTATCTCCCCCATTAGATTGTGAGTTCCTTGAGGTCAGGGACTGTCTTTTGCCATTTTTTTGTATCCTTGACCCTTACACAGAGTCTTGCTCAGAATAACGACATGATAAATCCTTATTAACTAATTGAAAAGTCCCTCATCAAGTAAGAAATCAGGAGCAGGGCATGATTTGAACTCAATTCTCTCAGATATCTCTTCATTCAAGATAAAAGCCCAAGAATAAAGATAACTAAAGTTTGTGAGTCAGTTCAGAAAAACAAACATATCTGATTTCCAGGAAACTGGTACTCAAGGAATTTTGCTTTGGGGAAGAATTCTTTATAGTTTGGTCTTGTAAAATACTCCAAAGATGTAGTCTCAGGGTGGTCAATTTGCTCTGTGAGTAACTATATTATAAATCCAATGCTAGCTAAATGTAACTTCAGAAAAGAGAGAAGGGAAAGGGGTTGAATTAAGTTTGAAATTCCAGTGTTCTTTCCAATAGACAGATGAAGACTAAAGTGCCTATTGGAGGAAGGAAATAAAAGTAAGCTCTTAAGATGAAAGATTTCAACTAGTTCAAGACTACATAGGATGATGGGCAGAAACTCATTTTTTATCTCCCCTTCTTATCCTTCAACCATGTCTAATTCACTTCATTCTACTCCCTTAACCAGTGGACACACACACACACACACACACACACACACACAAATTCTATGGATAGTCAAGGAAATTTAGTCCCCATCATCTCTATTAAAGTCACTTGTTAAAAGAAAGAAAGGGGGAAAAAAAAGAGACAGAAAAAAACCTTTCCTGCTATTGTCTCATTAAAATGCCACTTTTGAGTCATTTAAAAAGGGTCAAGTTCGATGTTGGCTCTAAAACCTTTGACAGCTACTATAATTGCCTGAAGGTCGAATACCGGTGATGGCTCTCACAAGTTTAATTTCATAGTTTCTGCCAACCTATTAACATATACACCAGGGCACAAAAGTCACAAGAAATTAGAGATGGGGGAGAAAACTGGTTTCATTTACCTTTGGGAATCTCAACCACTTCCCTGAGTCTGGATACTTTTGTTCCCAAAAGCAAGTGGCTATTTTCTCATAAGGGGATAGCTGCTCAATTGAAGTAAAGATTTCAGTCAAGTACAAGAGAGTAGCATGGTCCAGTTTTGTGACTTCTTTGTCTGTCACTGTCACTCCAATTGGCAACTCTATCCTTAATTAGAGAATTTGATTCAATATATAGAGGTAAAAAAGGGATGAATTTGGGTGAATGCAACTATATGACTGACTTACCTCTAACAAACATTTGTCCTTGTTGGGTTTAATTCTACTTTAGTATTAGAATGGGACCCTTTTAAAATATAGCTATTGGGTATTTCAACCTGCAATTACTACCAGTGAGGCAGCATGGTGTAACTAATAATCCTCAAGTCAGAAAGAAATGAGTTCAAATTCTATTTTAGTTGCTTACTAACTCTCTGAAAGTCATATTCTCTTAAAGATTATTTCCTCATCTGTATAATCACAGAATTTGAGCAAACTGCCTCTAAGATACTTTTCAGTTTGAACTCTTATTTGGGCTATCAGAACTACTGAATCAGAAGTTATCACTTTCTGGTGTTCAGTTAAATACCTTATTGATCACTATAGCCATGGCTAATGGGCATCATTTTGCTAGCTAATCTAAAGAACTAAAAGCTTATGGAATTCATGTAATATCTTCAGCTAAAGCTGAAATCCAAGTTTTTTTTTTACATTCCTTTCAATACCAAAGGAAAAAGGTTTCTTATTCCTCTTTAACTCTTCGTTCCCTATGATCTCTTTCTGGCATTCCTCTATCCTTCCCCTAATTTACCCATAGGCCCCTTTTATACAGAAGAGGTAATTACCCTCATTACATAGTAAGTTATGGAAGAGTTAGGATTTGAACTCAGACTATCCTCTGACTCCAAACTCAATACTTTCTACTGCATTATATTATTGCAATAGCTGTTTTATGACCAGCTCTTCCTAAACTTATGCTTTTGTTTTTGATTTCCTTGAAACCAAGTTTAGGATTTTATAATTACCTCTATTAAATTTAAGACTAATTTATTTGAACCACTGCCCATTTGTTGAGAATTTTGGGGATCTTAATTCTATTATCCAGCATGTTACCTGTCCCACTCAGCTTTGTATGATCAGCAAATTCCATTTGCATGCCTTATGTCTTCATGTAGCCATTTTATCCATTGATAAAATATTGAACAATAATAAGGACAAATCCCCGAGACACTTCCTTCTAGGCTTCCATCTTAGCTGGAATGAATAAAATGAATGTACCCATCAATACTACTTGATTCTAGTTATTCAACTAAGTCTGTATTCAAAAAACAGGTAAAATCCCTGAACACCTCTTCTCAGTGGGAGTTGACACTAGTTAAGAGTTTTGTACAGGTAAGAATAGATGGTCTATCAGCTTTCTTCCATTATCTTATCATTTAGTGAATGATAAAGTCTAACCACCATTTTCATCTTAGAAATGTAGACACTATTTGAATTATGTTGGGGAAAGGGAAAAGCACATGAAGGGAGGAATATGGATCCAAATTTTCTGTAACAGAGACATAGACTTAGTCTCTGCCTTCACTATTTAGGTTTGCAAAAAGCAAAACAAAACAAACAAAAAACCTTTCACTATTTTCTTTGCTATTCAGAATCTGTATCTCATCTCTACTTAGATTCAAATGCCTGCATGTTTTTTAATTTCTCTCCTCCTCACTCAAGGCAACTTAGCAATGGTTTAGGGAATATTGTGTTTTTTTCTAAACAAGAAATCCAAATGCTGTATTGACAATCCCCACTCCCACCATCCACAAATTCACCTAAACATCCAAATATGGGCATAATGACCCTACATCCTGTCAATAAGCTACCCTAGTGCAGAGCAATATTCCTACTTGAGGCTGAAATGCTTATTCTGCAGGTTAAATTAGAGAAGTCTCTTTTTGGAGGCAGAGGAATGGATTTTTATGGCCTCTAGCTTCTCATTACCTGACCAAGCATCTTAGGATCATGAGCTAAGGAGGAATTTATAGACCATCAAGTACCCCCCCCCCCATTTTATAGATGAGAAAACTAAAGTCCAGAGAAATTAAGTGATTTCTCCAGGGTCACTCAGTCAGTAACTATCTTAAGCCAGGTCTTCCTGACACAAGGTCCACTTCTCTGGCCATTGTACTACTACTAAATTCTATGGGGTTAAAGCTAAGAGGGTCACCCTCTTTAAATGTTGTAGGCAGAGGAAGTTGGCATTTAGTCCTCATCTTTTTAAAAAATTTCTCTCTTTAGTGGCTCATTTTAAACCAGCCAGCCAGCCCTGTCACTTGACATTCAGATGGTGTGCTGTTCCCTTCATCCTGTCGGCTACAATGATCTTAGATGTTGATTTGAGGTTTTGTGTGTGGGTGCCGGATTTTTTTTTTCCTTTCCTTTCCCCTGTTGCCAGGAGGTGATTCTCCTCTTCCCCCCCACCCCCAAACTCCTGATTTGATGCTTTATGGCCGTTTCATCAGGGCCATTGTTAGAAGAAGATGGGTCTTCTTACAATGTGCCCTGACAGATGGCTTCCTCCATCTACAGACAAATCAGCCCAAGGAAAGACACTTTATTATTATGCCTGTAGCATTATATTCTAAATGTACCTGCTCAGGGCCAGGTCAATCAGTCCTAGTAGGGCAGGGAGGAGGCAGGTGAAGAAAAAGGGTGCTGATTGCATCATACACACACACACACACACACACACACACACACACACAAATTTAAATATATACTCTTTTTCTTATAATAGGATAGAGAAGACCTTAATTTGGCCTTATAAAAATCTTCCAAAGAATCAGAGGTTTATGGAATCTCTGGATATCTTGAAATTTTTCTGTGTCCTGTCTATAGTGCAACATCACTAAAATTATTCCTAGAGGGATTTTGTAAACCTCCTCAGAGAATAAATTATAAAATTTCTTGTTTTTCAGTCATTTAGTTATGTCTAATTCTTACCTTATGAACCCTGTGAACTATATTTTCTTCAGGCTTTTCTTGGTAAAGATAATGGGGTGGTTTGCCATTTCATTCTCCAGTAGATTAAGACCAACAAAGCCTAAGTGATTTGCTCACGTATTAGTGTCTAAGGTCAAATTTTAACTCAGATCTTCTTCACTTCAGGTCCAGCACTCTATCTATTGACCCATTCAGCTGCCCCAAATTAGAGAATATTCCAGGGGGGAAACTTGCTCAGTTGAAGGCACAATAAAGATAGAGTGAAAATGACACTAATCTGGGGTCAGAAAATCTAGCTTCTAAGACTGAAATAAGCATTAACCTGCTGTTCAGCCCTGAAAAAGTATCTCCCCCCTCCATCTGAACCTCAGTTTCTTCGCAGGTTAAAAACAAGAACATTAGACTAGACTATTCCTTTTGGGTCTTTTTTTTTGTATATCCAAACATCTAATATTTTACCTGGAAAATAATAGGTACTTAATAAGTAATAGGTACTTAATAAGTAATTCTTTTTTTTTTCCTTTTTTTTGCAAGGCAAATGGGATTAAGTGGCTTGCCCAAGGCCACACAGCTAGGTCATTATTAAGTGTCTGAGACCAGATTTGAACCCAGGTACTCCTGACTCCAAGGCTGGTGCTTTATCCACTATGCCACCTAGCCACCCCTAAGTAATTCTTTTAAACAAATAAATGAGATCTCCAAAAGTCTACATTAGCCCTTCACTTTACAGAAAAGAATATTGAAGACCGGAAGCCTTATGTAACTTGCCCAGCATCACAAAAAGTGTTAATGGCAGAGCAGGATAAAAACTTGTCTTTGTAGGATCAGTACAGGATATTTTTCCCCCCTTATACCAACCTTCTTAGAAATCCCCTAAATTTTTATATGATCATAGATTTGAGGTTGGAAGAAATCTTAGAGGTCATCTTGTCCTAATGGACAGAAAAGGAAATGAAGATACAGAGAGGTTAATGGATTTGCTCAAAGTAGAAAAGGAAATGACTTGCAGGGATGGAATTCATACTTAGGTCTTTGGACTCCAAAGCGAGCCCTCATTCCATTGTCTCACTTACTTTTTGGTATCTAATATGAGACACCTAGGAGGCACAGTGGACAAATTCACATGCTTGTCATGACATCACCTCCCCAATAGTGCGGTTTCTTCAAGAAAGAAGGACAACAAAACAAACAAACATGCAGTAGATGGAGTGCTATCCCTACCATCAGAAAAGTCTCTTTTCAAATCCAACCTCAGACATTAGCTGTGGATTCCTGGACAAATCACTTTATGCTTGTTTCAGTTTTCTTTCTATGAAATGGGTTTAATAATATCTACATCTTTGGATCATTGTAAGGACAAAATAATATCATATTTTTAAATTGTCTTATAAATCTTAAAGTGCTATAGATGAGTTAGTTGTTATTATATCTAGTAATATTTTTCTTTTCTCTACGCTTCTTAGCATCAAGAAATTATTCTTACTAATTTCATGCTTCTGGTTCAAGTTTCCTTTTCCTTGATCATCTCTGAAAATACATCATTTACTCAAAAACATTTATTAGAATCCTTCTATTTCCAGAACATAGTTTTAGTCCCAGGGTTGGGAACTCATCCTCCCCTCCACCCAGCTTTTCTTTCTTTTAGTCATTCTCAGATAAGCCTTCTATGATATGAAAATCCATTTAAAATGTCTCCTTGAGAGCCCTGTGAGTATTTTGCTTGACACTAGCCCCATCAGATTTATTTAATGAGTTTCAGAGACTGTTTGTCTTATGACTATAATAACAGAAGCTCTGCCAGGGAGACCATTAAACTTAGAGCTACTCAATGACCCATGTCTCTCACTGGACTCTATCACCTAGCTTCCAGACAAGACAAAACCCAAGGAGCAAGGTCTTTATTCTTTAGGTAGTTAGTTGCTTCTCTTTACTGACCTAATATAACAAAAGGAAACAAGCTATATTATCTTTTCATTCTTTTAAGTTACATTGGGATATGACTTTTCTTCAGATTGGAAAGACATTTCCATTTCACAGATAGGATAAACTGAGGACAATGATGTGTCACTCTCACTGTCTGGAAAAGTATATCTGGGTTAGAAAGAACTTTTATTCTCAGACTTACTCTTTATTTTTTTTAATGGAATCTTCCCTAACATCAGTCTCTAACTCAGGCTCTCCAACAATGACAACTTGGTTTTGAGGGAAGTGAAAGGCAATGATTTTAGCAAACACATCAAACACATCAAAAGTGCTGGTTGATTGAACCTTGATGGTAGAGATCTCATATCACACAAGCAATCAACAAGGATTTATTAAGTGCCTGGTAAGTGCTTAACAAATGTTTTATCTCTTTTCCATATACCAGACACAGTGCTATGCCCAGGAAATACAAATACAAATATAAATATGAAGAATGAAACAACTCCTCCTGACAAAATGCCTGTACTCAGATACAAGCCCTTACAACAATGATCTCTCCATCCTTACTGCAGCCTCAGGAAATTGATGCTCAACTCTCAATTATAATAACTCATTCATATAATGCGTTAAGGTTTAGAAGGCATTCCTCAAAATAACCTTGTGAGGTAGTATCCAATTTTACAAATGACAGAACTAAAGATTAGTGACATGTCTTTGGTCACTCAGCTAGCAAGTAGCAAAGCCATATTAAATCTCTTGAGTCTAAAACCAACTCTGTGTGTGTGTATTTGTGTGTTTGTGTGTGTGTGTCTGTCTCAGCCTGTCTCTCTGTCTCTCTGTCTTTCTGTCTCTCTGTCTCTCTGTCCTTCTGTCTCCCTGTCTCTCTCTCTCTGTCTCTCTGTCTCTGTCTGTGTCTCTCTCTCTGTCTGTCTGTGTCTCTCTCTCTGTCTCTCTGTCTTTCTCTCTCTCTTATCACCATTTTCCCTCTAACTTTCCTAAAAGAAGGAAACCAGGATATAGATTATCTTGAGTGGTGATGATTTTTAAAAAATTATTCATGTTTAGCATTGAAATGAATTATGGCAACACCTCATTTATCTGACACTTTGGGGGAATGAGATGTTCTGCACAAGTGAATTCCTGAATCTTATAGCTTTGAGCAACAATGTTTTATTGTCCACTTTTGCCATTTTTATAGACTTTCTTTTTCTATATGGCATTAAAGACTTCCTTCACTTCATAAGAGACCATACTGGATAGAATTCAAGCTTTTCTTAATGATACTATTATATTGTTATATGTAATATGTAACAGCTTATATATATGTATACATATATTTGTGTAAACACACAAGAGGTATTGATGTGGGGGGTGGGGGTCAGCTGAGGCCTTAAGTGCTACAGAAATAACTCAGAAAAGAACCTATTCCTTTCCTTTACTTGGTATCACACTTTTCAGTGGGGAAAATGGACTCCCACAAAGGGAAAAATAAACAAGGTAACCAACATACAAACATTATTCAGATCTGAAAAAGTAGTTTATTTCATTCCCACACAGAAAAAGGAATGCTGAAGAACAAAAAAGTCATGGAAGAATTAGAAGAAAATTCAGAATTACTGCTTCAATCAGTTAAAGGAATAATATTCAAGTCTAGTTAGGACATAAACAGTTTTTTCAAGGCTACTAATTTAGCAGTTCATATTTTACCCTAACAACACAATCTGATAGTCACAAAATGGAAGTTTCTCTAATGGGGTCTCTTCTCGTGATACCAATGCTTTCTTTATCACAAGCCTTATCCTGCTAGTCCTGATACATTTACAACTGATTCAGAGAGGCTGTCCTTGTCCCTGGCACTCAAGGCTCTTCTAAGCTCCATTGAAGTTCATAGGATTGAAGCTAGATTGAAGGAAGCAAAAAGAAGGGAAAAGTAAAGAGACCCAGGGCCTTTGGTATAAGGCTACACATTCTATCTGGGGGATCATGGTCTTACCACAGATCTGAATTAGGGAAGAACATTTCTTTTCTTCATGCATCCCCAAATTGGAGCCATTTCTTATCTTCTTCAACACGTACTCCAAATCAACTGGTTTTCTGGCTCAGCAACAAACTGGGAGGACTGAGTCCATAGATGAGTCATTTATAACCAGAAGCAGACAAAAACTTCAATATATGATCCAAGTTTATACATGGTCCCCCACAAATAGGCAAAGAAATAGATAGCTTATCATATGTCTAATATATATTCATAGATACATAAATATTATATAAATATTCGTCTTATGTATGTACCTCGGTGACTACTGAGGTAGATTAAGACTACTAGTATTTTAAAATTCTTATGTCTATTTTTGTATTATCCCTTTTGAGATTCGTTTGCCTAATACATATTAACCCTGGAAATTTGAGTCTCCATAGAGTTAGTTGCTATTACTTTGAGGATGCTAGGAATGAATCTGGATGACTTTCCTTCTCTCTAACTCATAACCATCACCAGTGTTTTTAGTTACTTCTTTAGAAAAGATATTTATTCAATTGCATATTAACAACAGCATTTATAAGGTATTTACCCCCAATCTCAGAGACACTCTCTTCTACAAATATAACCAGTCTAGAAAGAAGAAACAATGGGCAAAAAAAAATGAAAGGGGGGAAATGGCAGAAAAGAACACATGGAAGGAAGAGTGGCCAAAGCAGCTCATAACTCCAGAATCAAAGCCCTCAGTGCCCATTCTCCCTAAAAAGGGTTCCTGGACATTCATCATGGAGCACAGGGGAAGTGATGGATGTCAGTCAATCAAGTTACATTTATTGAATACCTATGATATTCCAAGAAATTAGGATAAGCATGCTACTATCTCATTGGTTTTTGTAGGGCACGATAGAAATTGAAAGAACTAAGAGACCAGAAGAGCAACTGGGCTAACTTTTCCTGCAGAGTAGTGTCTTGACTGGACTGGTCAATACACTAATAGGCTAACTCAAATAGGTCCCTTGGTGGCTGCACTGGCTTCTTACTAGTCTTGGTTATTACTAGACTGGTCAGACACATGGCACATAAAACAAAGAAGATAACATAGCTTCTGGGCAGATGCTTCCAAGCTAAACTGGTTTTGCCCCTAGACCCTTCCCATCTTGCAGGAGTCCCTGTTGTCATGCCAATTCATTGACCTTCTGTATTGGCTAACTTGTCAATAGTCAGTCATAGGTTCTTCCTCCTTCTGCCACAGACTGGGCTGAAGATAAGAAGAATTAGCTTTGCAGATCCTTTTTTTTTCCCCTTGGAAAGCTAGATGACAAAGGAGAACAGAGAACATGGATGTAATAGTCAGGAAGACCTCAGACACTTATCAGCATGACATTCCTTAACCTCTCTTTGCCTCAGTTTCCTCAATGGCAAAACAGAGATAATAACAGCTTACAATTTATAGCATTATTGTGAGAATCAAATGAGATTATATTTGTAGCACTTTACACAATACCTGATAGACACACAATAGGTGCTCTGTAAATAATTATTCACCCCCATTAGTTCCTCATCTCTAAAGTTGTTTTTCTCACACCAGTCAGAGATGTAAGAAGTCTTTTCCCTTCTGCTTGACAAATATTCCTGATTTCAAAAGTACCTAGGTAAGATAATTCTCATTTCTTCACTGGGTGATTACTTTCAATTCTGTGAGTTACACCTCCATAATCCTTAAACAAGATTATATAAATATATATAAATGGGGGTCTAGGGACAAAGTTGTCAAAGCAATCTTTCTCTGGAGGCAAGTTCACAGTCTCTGAGGAGGTCTGTTCATAAGTATTTGAAAGATCTCACCCTTTCTAAGAAAGTCTATTTTGTATCTGAAGACTTTCCAACTTCCCACAAAAGTCTTTTCTCTTTCAACCCCAATTCACACACCTGCAGCTTTTGCTTACACTCTCCCTACAGTGAGAAATTTGCAATCCCTGAAAATAAACTTGAGAGACACCAGGATATCTATGGGTGTGTCAGAATTTTGCATTTTACATAATTCACATGGTTTACACAGGTTCATTAAGGCAGGACACTGTGCTTTTAATTATGACCCAAACTGTATAGAACACATATATATCACACATATATCACATATCATATATCACACATAAGAGAGTTGTATGAACAAGTCCCATAAATATGTAGCAATAATACATTTAGGCAAGTATATATGCATACATACATATACTTAGGCATATATATGTGCATACACACATATGCATCTATATAATTCATGGTAAAATATAATATATAATAAAATATATTGCAGGAACCTATGTTCCATATAATTCATTAATGAATTTCATCTTGCTTTATGAGTATCCATCCTCCTGTTTCCCCTATTGTATTTTAATAAGCTTGTTTACCAGACAAATAGACTTGGCACTTCTACAAAGACCTCTTGAGCTTCTGGATGGTCCATGACAGCTATTACAGTTTTTTATGCACTCTACAGCTGGGTTATCATTTTGAGTCTGGGTTCCATTCTCCTTCTTTAGTTGAAAAAGCATTCTTCTTTAGTTTAGATCTACTTGGTTTAGTTATAACTCTTTAGTGCATACATACATATTTCAAATTTCATTCTCATTAGAATCACCTATTGAACTGAGATCTTACTTGCTCTATTAACAAAATAATAATAATAATAAATAACATTTAAATATGCCAGGCACATGCTAAGTGCTTTAAATTATTATTTCAACAGTTGGTTGGGCTCTTCTTAGTATCATCTTAGCTGGATACCTATTATTGTTCTATGCTGGCTCATCAGTTTCTATATACCCCCAAATAATAAAAGTTATCAGGTATTGCCTTTATAGGACCCTGTTCATTCTCTGGGGCTAATTTACAAAGATTAGCAAGTCATATTTATAAATACTGGTGCAGCATAAAAATACTCCATGCTGACTCCATTGAGATTTCTGCTCTAATTTCAAGTTCCCTTTTATATTGAGCACTGCATATTTGAAATGCTTGGGCTGTGGGTATCCCTAAGGGTAGTAAAATATGGTTCTAAATTTCTTGATTCTTGCCAAAGCTAACATTTCCATAAGCAGTTTTCTTTCAAAGTCTTTACCTTGATCAGAGTGAATCCTGGCTGGGAAGTCATATACTATGAAGTTTATTTCTCATTACATCTTAAGAACTGTAGTAGCTTTCAGGTTCCTGGTCAGGTATGATTATGCATACTAAGTGAAATGGTTATTCTCTATTAGAATATGGATAATGTTCTTATTGTCTCTATTCAGAGCCCAAAGGACAGTGCAAAAAGCTCCAATAATTAATACTTATAATCTTCAAATATACCATAGGAGTTAGTGATGCTTTCTAAAGTGAAAGAGGGGAGACAGGAAGAAAGGAAAGATGGAGGGAAAAAGGAACTTTTAAGTACCTAACATGTACTAGATATTATTCTAAGTGTTGTATAAATGGTATCTCTTTGGATGCTCACAGCATCCCTGGAAGGTAGGTGTTCTCATTATTCCCATTTTATACTTGAGGACACTGAGGTAGACACAGGTTAAATGACTTGCTCAGAGTCACACTGCTACTAAATATCTGAGGCCATTTCAACTCAGAATTTCCTGACTCCAGGCTCAGATGTCTATTTACTGTACTACTTAGGTGTCTTTGGACACATTGAATATACACAGTACACTTACTTCATTACAATCAGTAAAATCTATTTTTCAGTAGTTCAAGGGTTATCTCATCATTCATATTTTGAAGTTCATCATATAATATCCTGATCACCAACACAAAATGCATAAGGCAGAATGCTTCATCTAATTACTGGTACCAGGTCTAAGATCAGTTAGGATCTGGTGTAGTACCCCATTGTACAACTCCAGACTTCACCATTATCTTAATAGTAAGGAACAAAACACTGAGCCCCTATGAATCAACTCCTCACCTTACTTCCTGTAGTACCTCTCATATTCTTTCATCATGCAGCTCTTCTTGTCTTAGTCATCAAAAGACAACCAAAGGAAAAAAGGATTAGTTTGTCCAACAAAATTCCAAATTGGATCCTGGCAGTAAACCTTTGAATGGAAGTCCCAAGTCTTTAGTGGCATTTCCATTGGATTGCTAACTTGTTCCCAGGTATCTTGCAGCTAGCCTCTGCACCTTGCATCAAAAGTAGATCATTTCTTATTCATTTGCACTCACATTTAAACCAATTCACTTGTAAGCCATGGCTTCTGAAATCATTGGTTTTCTTCAAAAATAAATGGACTTCTCCAACTTTCCATCAAGACTTCACACTGAATACATTCTCCTCCATAATATTAGCTTTCTTTTTATGTGTATTTACCAATCTTCAATTGTGAATTCCTTATGGGTGAAACCTATTTTTCTTTTTCACCTTTATAATACCATTGCTCAGCACAGTGACTGGTAGAGTCAGTACTTAATAAATGTTTCTTGACCAAAAATTAATTATTGACATTGCAATAATTTTAGTATTATAAAGCCTCACTGCAAATCTGGTATAATTTCCTTTCCTTCCTGACATAACACTCAAAATATAAATGTGTGCACATAGACATATAATGTCTATGTGCATATATGTTGATTGTATTTTCACACATGTGTACACATATTTATGTCACTATGAAGTACAATCCTAGAACTGGAAAGGACTTCAGAAACTATTTAGTTCCATGAAGAAGCTCATCTACAATATCCAGATGGAGGATCCCCATCAGGAGATTGGTTAAATGCACTATAATGGGCTTCCTGATTTCTGGTCACCCTGTGCCAAGCACAACAGGTCTTATCAAAGTCATCAGGTTTGACAAAGATTTATATGTTCATACCTCCCAAGCTCTACATTTTATGTTTTATTATTGAAGCATCCACCATCTTCTGCCTATCAAAGCATAACACCACAGCAACAGAACCACCTTCCATAAGGATGGAATAGTTAGTTAATCCACCAGCAGGAAAACTGACAGAAAGGAAAAGTCAGTCTAAAAAAGAAAAGGTTATCCAATCAACTGTATCTAATTAAGGGGTGGTAAATTACTAATCAAATTACTCATAGCTCTTTATGTATGTTGGAAAGGGGAAAGGAACAATCAAAGGGGAAGCTGTCTCCACAGACTGACAAAGTAGGAAGGGTAAGAAAATAATATTTGCTTATTGAATTTGAAGACACTGCTTGACTGCAAATTTTCTTCAATGTTTGAATCCTGAATTTTCCCTCATATGTATAGTCAACTCTCAATATGCCCTGCTAATAAAAAAGGGTGTAGCAGTGCATATAATCCTAAAGAATAGATAATCAAAAGGTCATATGTATTTAGCTTTAGGAGTCTCCATTCATTCATTCAACAAATCCTTTGCTTAATGGTACATAGGCAAAATGCAGAAAAAACTGGCTCTACAGAAAACTTTGGTTAAATGAATCCCATTTCTTCACCTACTGCTATTATAAAATCTGAGTTGTTTCTCCAGGAGGAAAAAATAGTTCTCATTATAAGAGCAAACATAACATATTAGATAGAGATCAAGCTTCAAATTCAAGAAGACTTGAGTTTCATGTGCTTTGGTTCATTGGTTGTAACACTCTGGGCAAGTCCATTTCATCTTTTTTGGTAGTCAAGATTCTCTGACTCTAAACTGCAGATAAGTTGCTGACTTGCATGGATAAGGGAAGTTAGTTCCTTATACCAATGAATCCAGTCCTTATACTTACTTATCCAGTCCTCATAATTATCCTTCCATTTATTTTGTCCCATTTGACTTTTTTCATGGTTATATGTAAAAACAAATTTTGACATTCCTGTTTTTAAAAATTTAAGTTCCAAATTCCCTCCCTTCTTCCTCCATTGAGAAAACAAGTATTTTGATATAGGTTAAAAATGTGTAGTCATTTTTGCCCCATTTCTTACCTAACCTTAAATCATTGAATGGGTGTAACCTCAAATAAACTGAGACCTGAGAAAGACCTTAGCTTAAAAAGGTCAGTCTCCCACTGCATATGGTGCCATCTCTAGTTATTCTGATCTGTCTTGCCATTGGATTCAAATAAACTTGGAGGAGAGAATGAGGCTGATAATTTTGCACAACTCTGCCTCACTTAAATCCAATTCACTTGCAAGTCAAGTCATCACCTTTCTGAAGTCATTGGTTCTCTTAAAGAACAGAGTACAAACAACAATAACGTATTCCTTCAATTGATCATACAAATCATGTACTTATTACTACCTGGATTTTAAAGTGAGTTATATGGGACTCTCACCTTACTAGAAGAAACAGATTATTAAATGTTCTATGATTGTGTGAGGGTCAACAAGAGGTGGTGAGAGAAGAGAAAAGAAATGGTTCCTGATTTTGAGAAAGAAGATGTATCATTCCAACCTCTCTTCATGTCCCTGAAAAAAAAAAAAAGAAAAATTTCTCATTCCAGAGAAGGGCTCTGGGAGGAAGCCAAAATATAGAGAGGCTGATAATCTCTGCAATATCCCTATCATCAACTAACCTTCAAGGAATTTTCCCCTTGGGAGAGATATGAGATTCTCTTTTGGTTGAGCTGCATTATCTCACTCCCAGAGAGAGATTATTTACTCTGAATTGTATATATTTTTATATGTATAGTTTCTCTGATTTCTGTTTTGCTATCAACTTGTATAAATGAATTTATTTGCTATATGTGTTCATTGTAGAACTAATATTTGGTGCAAAGGATGTTGTCAAGACTTGGATATGTAGTTTGAGATTCTGTTTCCAATTAAGGAATAATGATCAATTATTCCAACAATTTGAAGCTAAATATTACTTACTCCAGGCAAATAATATTTAAGTGAACAAGCAGATATCATTCCAAACTAATGGTATCATATCTCCATAAAAAGACTGAAGTGGCAGATCTCTGACTTCAGTCTCCTGCTTCCCTTCCCAGTGGCCAACAGTCTACCTTAGAAAAAATAAGGAAGTGAGATGTTAGATATGTAGAAGTCTCCTTTAAGATCTTTGGAATTGATTGTGCAGCGTGGGAGATACTGGCACAGGATCACCCAGCAAGGGATGATCAAGGATACTGAGAAAGCAGAATTGAAACAACTCAAAGTAAATATGATGTCCACATGTACTATTTGTATCTGACCTATGGTAGAGCATTTTGAACTTATTTTGTTCTAATGTAATGAAAGATAAGAACCATTCTTGCATCCATACAAGTCTCAAGCTGACAACATAGGCAAAAACAATCCAACAATTTGTGCACATCTCCCCTTACGTTAGTTATACAGTGAACTTTATCACCACTAGACTGACCACTTTTCAATTACATATTTATAAAATATACATATAGGTTAATATAATAGTATATAGATTTTATTTTTAATATGGTACCACATAGGACAAAGAAAAGTACGAAATTGTAATTAGGATGGTACAGCAAATTTCTGACTCTTCAATGCCAGGGACAGAGGGTCATAAAAAGAGACAGAGTAGTAAGAATCACTTTCTATTAAGAATATAAAGAAATGTTTAATTTAAATGTTGAAGTTCAGCAGAAGTGATACAAAGGTACATCAGAGTAATATAGGATTGGGGAAAAAAAAAGATGGATTAGTAAGGTAATAAAGAACAAAGGATAATCACTGGACCACCCATATGCTGCATGTAATATCAAGAGCCTAGAGAAGAGTTCTTAACCTGAGGTCTTTGAAGATTTATACATGCACATATAAATATATACATATAGATATACATCCACATATATGCATATAGATGCACTGTGGAATCCTTATATGTACATACACGCCCATATTACATGTGTGTAAATGTATGGATTTGTGTGTACAAGTGTATATGGACATTATTAGATCAATAGCTTACATTTACATAGCATTTACTATGCATTACAAATTGTACTGTATGTCAGTTACAACTATTATTTCATTTCATCCTTAAAGTAACCCCACAACGTAAGTATTGTCATCCTGATTAACAGAGGTTATTTGTTTTGCCTAGGGTCACAGAGTGAGAAAGAGGGAAGCACTGGGAGAAAGGGAAAGGAGAACAATATAGGGAGATTTTCCTCACATAAAAGAGGCATACAAAGAAGAGCTTTTTTGGTGGAGGGGAAAATAGGGAGAGTAGTCACAGCAGTTCCTGTGCTTCCTTCTCATTGGTTCAAGGAAGGAAGAATATCTGTATCTATCTATATATCTATATCTATATCTATACATCTATATCTATATCTATATATCTATATATCTATATATCTATATATCTATATCTATATCTATATCTATATCTATATCATCTATATCTATATCTATACCATATCTATATCTATCTATCTATATCTATCTACATCCATATCCATATCCATATTTATATCGATAGATAGATACACATACATGTGTATTTGTATACATTCAAACACTCAGTTGGTTTAGAAATCTATCTTACCCAAAAGGGAAATAGTAGAAAGGGAAAAGAAATATGATCTGGGAGAAGATGTGATAAAAAAGGAAAGTGGATTAAAGGAGATACTGGTCAGAAGCAAAAAAGATTTTTGAGGAAGAGAGATAGACAGACCGAAAGGGATGGAGACAGAGAGTCAGAGACAAAGATAGAAAGAAGGATAAACAGAAGAAAATAGTATGTATGTAAATACATATTAATTATAACTGAGAATGTGAATGAAATGAACTCATCCATAAAATAGAACCAGATAACAGAATGGATTAGAAACCAGAATCCAATAATATATGTCTACAAGAGACACATTTGAAACAGAAGGACATACACATAGAATTAAAATAAAAGACTAGAACAGAATCAGGTATCCTTCAGGGGAAGAAAGGGATAAGAATCATGATCTCAAACAAAGCAAAAGCAAAGTTAGACATAATCAAAAGAAGAAAATTAGGGAAGCTGTTTTTTTCTTAAAAGTACAAACAATGAAGTAATATTTTTCAAAAAATTATAGCATTTCCCTTTATTACATGTAATTTTTATTGCATCATGGACTGAGAAGAATGCCATTATTATTTCTGCCTTTCTGCATTTTATTATAAGTATTTTTATGTCCTAGTACATGGTCAGTTTTGGAATAGGTGCCATATACTACTGAGAAAAATGTATTCTTTTCTATTTCCATTAAGTTTTATATAAAGGTCTATCCTATCTAATATTTCTAAAATTGCATTCACGTTCTTAATGTCCTTCTTTGTTTATTTTATAGTAAGATTTATCTACTTGTGAGAGAGGTAGGTTGAGTTGCCTATTATTAAAGTTTTGCTGTCTATGAATCCTTGTAATTTACTTGGTTTTTCCTGTAGAAATTCTGATGCTATAGCACTAAGTATCTACATGTTTCATAATGATATAGCTTCTTTATCTATAGTGCCTTTTAGGAATATGTAGTTTCTTTCCTTATCCCTTTTAAAGAGATCTATTTTTGTTTTTACTTTATCTGAGATCAAGATCACTACCCCTCATTTTTTTACTTCAGCTAAGCATAATATATTTTGCTCCATCTTTTTGCTTTTATCCTAGGTGTATCTCTTTGCTTCAGATGTGTTTCTTGTAAACAACATATTGTAGGATTCTAGTTTTTAATCCATTCTGTTATCTGCTTCCATTCATCCCATTCACATTTACAGTTAAGACGACTAATTTTGTATTTCCCTCCATGCTCTTTCCCCATTTATATTTTTCTCTTTCATTTCCTCATATTCCTCTTCACCAAAGGTTTGCTCCCCTTCCCCTTTAATTTTTCTTTTAAAACTTTTCAATTTATTTTCACTTATACCTTCACCTTCCCTTTTCTCAGTCTCTTCTTCCCTTATCTTTCCCTTCTTTGCCACCCAACTCCCTTCCCTGTAGAGTAGAATGGATTTTTAAACCCAAGTGGGAATATATCTTATTCCCTCTCTGGGCCAAATCTATTGAATAGAATTTACTCAGTGTTCACACCCTTCCTTTCCCTTTAAAAATATAAATCTTTGTGCCTCTTCACCTGGAGTTATTTATCTTTCAAATATTATTGAGCAGGTGTCTTCAATCACAGCTTGATTGTTTGCTTGATAAGCTCAAAATATTATCAAAGTACCATCAAAAATTGATTATTTGATTGCTTGATTGCATTGCTTCAATGTCACTAAGTGCCCTCTCTTCTTCTGTCTCATTAGGAGTATAGTTTTCAAGAGTCTTGAATTACATCAAATTACAATCATTTTTTACCTTACCCTTTTTTCAAGTAAACTCCAAGGACACAAAATTCTCATGAGCTAAATTATCATCTAAAGTCAAAGGATTTCATGAACTTTTTGTATTCCTCCCCCCCAATCATATTTGCTCCTACATTTCTCTCCCATCTCCACCATACTTAACCCCTTTTCAAGGAAAGTATGAATTAAGTCCAGCCCTGATTTATTTAACTATAAGAATCTCAAAGGACTCTAAGTACTGAGATACTCTTAATGTCTCACTTAAGAACTTGACAATTGATTACAAGTTATGGGAGACACTGACTCAGGACCTTCCAGTTTATAATGCCCTCATCAGAAAAAGTCTTAAGCTTTGTGAGTACAGCAGAATTAGAGTAGATCAAAGGAAACTGAGAAAGTTCAGTCTAGGTTAAACATGCCTGCTTTTCTTCAAGGCTGTTTGTCTCAAACATAGTGATGTCATCTTGAACCGCTTCAATGGATAGCTAAGATCCAACCGTACCCATATGCTCTAAGTCCAAAGTCTTCGATTATATTGGACTTTTTAATTATCCTAAGAGAAGTACAATTCTCAAGAGTTATGTGTTATATCTTCCCTTTTAGGGTTGTATAAAATTTGATAGTCTTGACTAACATTTGTTTTGTTTTGTCCTTCCCCTTTTCATTTACCTTTATCTGTATCTCTTGAGTAGTGGATTTTGCAATTGAATTCTCTGTTCAGTTCTGGTCTTTTTGTCAGGAAATTTTGGAAGTCCTCTATTTCACTGGGCATACATCTTTTCCTCTGACAGCATATACTGAATTTTTCATGGTGGTGAATTCTTGATTTGTAATCCCAGGTCCTTTGCCCTCTAATATTTGATATTCCAGGTCCTCCAGTCCTTCACTGTTGAGGGGCCTAGGTGAGTCTGATTATTTTTCCTTTGTGCTTATATTGTTTCCTTTTGGGTAATTGCAAAATTTTCTCCTTTATTTGAGAGTTCTGGAATTTGAATATAACAACCCTTGGACTGTAATCTTTCAATGGTTATATTGTCTTTTTGTTTTAACAGATTTGGATGGTTTTTTTTCCCCTGGTAAGTTCTTGCCTGATGCTTTCCAGATTATTTTTTTTGATCTAGGCTTTGTAGAAGCCTGATGATACATAAATTATCTCTCCTGGGTCTATTTTCCAGGTCTTTTATTTTTCCTAAAAATGCATTTTACATTTTCTTCAGTTTTTTCAGCCTTCTTTATTTTGTTTCATGGAATCTTTGTAGTCTTGTAGATTAATTAATTTGCTACTTGTTCAATTCTAATTTGTAGGGATTTATTTTCTTCAGTTAATTTTTGTGTCTCCTTTTCCAGTTGGTTATTTTTACTTTTAAAGGAGTTGATTTTCTTGGTTAATTTTTTATAATATTCCTGCATGGCTCTCATTCCTTTTTTCCATTTTTCTTCCTTCGCTCTTCTTTGGTTTTTAAATTATTTTTTAAGTTCTTTGATGAGCTGTTGCCTTTGAGTTCAATTCATATACTCTTCTGAGACTTCCTCTGTGAGTAATTTTTCACTGATTTCTTCTTCCAACATGGTATTGTTATCATCTTTATCTGCATAGTAATTTCCTATAGTAAGCACTCTTTTAGCTATTTTGCTCATCTTTGTGGTTTTAGCTCTGCTCCTAGGGTTTGGGGTGTATAGATCCAAGATTTTTCAATAATGGTGCAATGAGAAGCACCTATGTCAAATTTGGCTACTCTGATAAGTAAAAAAATGTTTTATAAAATAATTCCAAAGAATTTAAGATGAAAAAATGCCATTCATCTCTAGAGAGAGAAAACTGATGAATAATGAGTGCAAATTGAAGTATAATTTTCTCTTACTTCTTTTATTTTTTGTGATATGGCTAATTTGAAAATAGTTTACATTGTTTTGCAAGTGTAATTGATATCATTTTGCTAGATTTCAGAGTGGGTGAGAGAAAGATGGAAGGGAAAGAATTTACAACTTAAAATTTAAAAAGAAAAGTTTAAAAATAGCAAATTTCTAAAAAAACAACAATAATAGTCAATCACCCATTACACTTTTCTCAAATTAACCAAAAATATTGAATGTCCTGATAGTTGTTGGATATTTGGCACCTACCAAAATTTTATATGGAAGAAGCATACAAGAGAGTCTCTTATTTTGATGATTGTGGTATCCACAAGAAAAAGATACCAGATAAATGGCATCATTTGATCCCTAAAATCTGAAAGTTTGAAGAGGGTTGATAAAATGAATGAATAAATGAATGAATGAATGAATGAGTAGTTTATTTGATAAATTACTTCATTTCAAAAACACAAAGAGAAGTTCTATTCTACAAGTGATGTGATACTTATGTATATTATTCTGTTTGCTTTCCAGCTGGCATTTGTATTCTATTTTGTGGAAGAAAATATCACTTTGAGCTGGTCTTTTTTAAGTATACACTATTCTTCAGAGAGGTAGTCTCAGGAAATGCACTAGATAACAGTAAAAGGGTTGGTGTGAAACACTGAGCAAGGATAAAGTTAGAGTTGACAAGATAGAGATTCTTAATCCTAAAGAACTCTTAGCACTTCAAAGTCAGAATTGAACCCAGATGCCTCCTAGGGAGTCAGGGAGGGGCAAATGATTTAAAATATTAAAGCTAAAGTCTTAAGAGTTACTTGCTATTGAAGATCAATCAGAAAGGAGGAGGCAAAAGACATCTCTGAAATTCCAGTAACTGGAAGGCTAAAATTCAATTTAGCTTTCTCCCTAGGTATCTTATTCTCATTTCATTTATTTCTCTGTGGTATCACCTATCTTCCTATGATGATACCCTATCTTCCACATTAAAAAGTTTGGAGTTATCTTTGAATTTCCCTATCCCAAGCTTCCCATCCATATCTAAAAACTTAGTAAATCCTATCAATTCTGCCTCCATATTATCTGTCAAATATGGCCCATCTCTCTTTCCTTCTGCCATCTTGTTTGTAAAGTCCTCACTATTATTCATCTGGACTATTGTAATAGACTCCTAAGAGTTGTTTGTTTTTCTCCTCTATACCCTCCTTTCTTCAGACCAACCTTTATATTGCTGCCAGAATAATCTTCCTTATGTAGAGTTTGGGTCATACTATTCCTTGTTCAAAAATGTTCAGTGGCTTCTTGTGAATATTTTGGGAACTTTCTAGATCTCCACAATCTTCCACATTTCCAGCCTTAGGTCTCAGTACTTCCTTCTTTGTTTTACACTCCAATAAAGATTAAACATTTTGTCTGCTCCATTCTCCAGACATGTCCTGAACCTTTCAAATTTGAGGCTTTTATTTGTGTCATTCTCTGTCTACAATGTCCTGTTTCTTTTCTTTATCTTCTGAATCCCTGGTCATACTAGAAAAAACTAATAGTGTAGTAGATAGAACACTAGGCCTGGAGACAGGAAGAACTAAATTTCAATGTGACCTGAAAACAGGCAAGTTAGTAAATATCTTTTTCCTCCCCCGCAAAAAATAAAAAGCTTCAAGCAAAATAAACTAAAAAATGTATGCTCTTATCTATGTCTAAAAACTATCAGTTATTTCTCTGGAAATGGACAGTATTCTTCAATATAAGTCTTTCAGAGCTTTCTTGGGTCATTGTAATGCTGAGAAAAACTAAGCCATTCATAGCTGATAATGTTACAATATGCTAACGTAAGATTTTACCCTCTTTTTCTCTCTTCCCTTTTTGTAAAATGGGAGGTTGCTAGAATAAAATAAGAGAATGCTTATAAAACTCATAACAGTTATAAATGTTTATTCTCTTTCCATGTTTCTCCATATTGGTATAGGTTGCTCTACTTGGCATAATCCTTCCAAAGCACATTGTCCTCCTTTTCTAATGAAACTTCTAATGGAACATTGTTCATTGTATCTAATTTGGTTTATTTCTTATCAATCAATGAAACTGTAAGCTCTAAGAAAATGAAAATGGTATCTTATTAAAATTTTATATTTTCTTCCACAAGTAATATTCTACTCTGTAAACAGTAGGTATTTAATAAATATAATAAATGATTATAAAGGGCAGCTAGGTTGCATAGTGGATAGAGCACCAGCTCTGGAGTCAGGAGGACCTGTGTACTAATCCGGCCTCAGACACTTAATAATTGCCTAGCTGTGTGGTCTTGGGCAAGTCACTTTTAACCCCATTGCCTTAAATAAAATTTTAAAAGCAAACAAACAAACAAACAAATAAATAAATAAATAAATAAATAAATAAATGATTATATATTAGAGAAATTAATATATCTATTACAAAAAAATAATAAAATAAATTTCCTTTTTTTCTACTTCACTATCCAGAATGTCTTTTCAAGGAAGACTTCAAAGAATTAATCAATTAAATAAGTAGTAAGCATTTCTCAAATACCTATTAAGTGACTGGCACTATAGAAGGTACTGGTGATACAAAGATATAAATGGAGTAGTTTCTGTTCTCAGAGAGCTTACAAAATGATGTCTTTCATCTGTGTCAGTACAATGTGTCCTCCTGCTTGCTTCCAGCCTAATATCCCAACTGGGTTTGTGGAAAACCTCTGGTACAAAGAAGAGAAACCCTCTCCTGATTTTGGTTCTCCCATCTCCTATTGCACCACTTTCTGGATGATACAGAAATGATACCCTCTATTCAACAATGAACATTCTCACACCTTGTTGTACCCTTAATATCTCATTAACTCCTAACATTGTAGATCATCATTCAAATCCTTTGTTCCATACCCCTTTGCCTTCTGATTTCATTCCCATCCTCCTTAACCTTCCTACCATAAAGTTTCAACCTAACTCCATCCAGTCCTTCCACCATACTCTCTAGAATGTCTGTGCTAAAGGCAACAAGATTTCCCCCATCTTAAAACATTCCCTCCTATTAACACTCACTGAAATCTGGCTTCCCTTTAATGATACAGTTTCCTTGACTACCCTTTCCAATAATGACTTCACTCATTTTCCTCAGTTTATGGGTCATGGGAATTGAAAAGCAATGCCACTTCAGGTTGCCCCGCTTCCACCATCAATCAGTAACCTCTCTTTCTTTGATGTCCATGCCATTCATATCTACCATTTAATCAAAATTCTGATTGTCTACAGACCCCCCTTTCTATCTCAATTAGTTCAATACTACATTGTTTTTCCTCTCCTTCCCAACTTTTGCCCTCACATTGTAAGCCCTCATGGAAGGCTTACACACATATATTGATCATCCATCAAATACCTTAATCTCTGAGTTTTTTTATCCTACTTACCTCCCAGGAGTTATTCTTCCACCCCACCTCAGCCATACACAAAGATGACCATACTGTTGATATTACCATCAGCCACAAATGTACTTCTGCTTTTAAGAATTTTGAAATCCCCTTTTCTGAGCCTCTTATTTATATATGTGTTTTCTTATTTAGTATTTTATTTTTCCCAGTTATATGTAAAAACAATTTTTTAGGGGGCAGCTAGGTGGCACGGTGGATAGAGCATCATCTCCAGACTCAGGAGTACCTGAGTTCAAATCTGGCCTCAGACACTTAATAATTACCCAGCTGTGTGGCCTTGGGCAAGCCACTTAACCCCATTGCCTTGAAATAAAAAAATATTTAATATTCATCCTTAAAACTTTGAGTTCGTAGTTCTCTCCTTTCCTTTCTTCCCAACCCCACTCATTGAGAAAGCAAGCAATTTGATATAGGTTACAGATGTGTAGTCATGCAAAACATTTTCATAATATTTATATTATGAAAGAAAACATAAATTCCTCCCCCACAAAAAAATAAGAAGCTTCAAGCAAAATAAACTAAAAAAATGTATGCTCTCATCTATGTCTAAAAACTATCAGTTATTTCTCTGGAAATGGATAGTATTCTTCAACATAAGGCTTTCAGAGCTTTCTTGGGTCATTGTAATGCTGAGAAAAGCTAAGCCATTCATAGATGATAATGCTACAATAGGCTAACATAAGATTTAACCCTCTTTTTCTCTCTTCCCTTACAAAATCCTAGTTTCATCATCTCTGTGACCTCCAATCCCTTGGACCATCTCCCCTACATTAGTCCTCCTCTATACATCTTGACTCCTTGGTAAATCAATTCACCTTTATGCTGTCCTCCTCTCTTAAATCTCTAGCCCCATTATCATATTGTTAATGATACCCAACCAAGCCTCAGTCTTGATCATTCCTACTGCTTGTTCCTTTCATTTCTACACTTGTGCTACTGAACAAAGATAGAGAAAGTCATACAACAATTCTATACATTTTTTTTACATTTTTTACATTTTTTTAGGTTTTTGTAAGGCATATATGGTTAAGTGGCTTGCCCAAGACCACACAGCTGGGTAATTATTAAGAGTCTGAGCCTGGATTTGAACCCAGGTACTCCTGACTCCAGGGCCAGTGCTTTATCTACTGCGCCACCTAGCCACCCCTCATACAACAATTCTAACTGGGTCCTCTAGAAATTTGTCTTACATAATCTGTCTCTGTCTCTGTTTCTGGCTCTCTTGTCTTCATCACCTCACACTTGGATCTATGCAACAGTCTATTGCTGAGTTTTTCTGACTCAAATCTCTTTCCCCATTCTCCATCTATTGAAGTGATTTTCCTAAATTTAGACCTGATCATTTCATTCCCCTATTCAATAAACTGCAAAAGTTTTCTATTGCATTTAGGATCAAAAACAAACTGTTCTGTTCACTATTTAGAGTCCTTCATAACCTAACTCTCTCCTACCTGTCTAGTTTTATTACACCTTACTATCAGACATGTGTCTTAGCTCCAGTGAACTGACCTCTTGGTTGTCCTAGAAACAAGATATTCCATTTCTTAGTGTTCTCTTCCTCCTCTACTCTGACTACTGAACTCCCTAGCTTCATTTTTTTAGTTTTGCAAGGCAGTGGGGTTAAGTGGCTTGTCCAAGGCCACACAGCCAGATAATTATTAAGTGTCTGAGGCCAGATTTGAACTCAGGTACTCCTGACTCCAGGGCTGCTGCTCTATCCACTGTACCACCTAGCTGCTCCCCCCCACTTCATTTTAAATTCCATCTAAAATCCCACTTTCTACAGGAAGCCTTTTCCAATTTATCTTAATTCCAGTGCCTTGCCTCTATTATTTATTTCCTATCTATACTGTGGGCATACAATTCCCTTTGTATAGATATCTTTGTATACTGCCTCCATTGAATTGTAAGCTTCTTGAGGACAAGGATTGTCTTTTTCCTCTTTTGGTATCTTCAGTTCTATAATCTCTGCTACTTAACTCTCTTCTACACTCTGTCCTTGCCAATTAAAATGAGCTATTTAAGTGCAAGAATTGTTTAGATTTCTCTTTTTTATATTTCTAGTGTCTGTCATGGTGCTTGATATTTTCATTCATTCATTCATATTTTATCTTAGTGACCTCACTACCTTATATTTTGCATTTACTTAGTAAATATTTATTGAATTAATGAATACTCTTTCCATCCCATGTAATATTGTTTCTTGTCCAAGGCAAATAAATACCTCTCAGAATCAGACAGCTTCAGAAAATAATTGATTTTACATCAGTGGGGCCCATAGAGAACAGCTACTCAAACTTTTTTTTTTATTTTACAGATGAGTAAATTGGGGTGAACTTTCCTAAGATCATACAAGAAATGGGGGCAAAGCAAGGTTATCTGACTCCCAAGTTAGCTCTAGGTATCCATTAAATCAAACCTTATCTCGTGGTAAAGGTTTTTATATGAATTCAGTTCAAATGGGATTTCTATATCTGGGGGTTGAGGTGTGGATCTATACACATTACTGAACATGAATTGCCAGCAGGTTTTCTGTTTACCTGCTGTTGCACAAGAAATCACCATCCTGTAGCAAGAAGAAATTTGCAAGCCGGTCACATTCATCACCAAGGAATGATCTAGATTTTGTGCTACTGTGGTGTTTGGTGGCTTATTTTAATTAGGAAGTGGGAAATTGATCAGCCTTCGTGGACTGAGCATGGTTTCTGATTCGGGCTTGGATTTCCTTCACCACCATTTTCAGGATTAATTTCTACAATTCTGTAGCTGCATCAGCACTTACTGGCTGTGTTCACATGATGCCAAAACAGCAGGTCGATCCAGTCAATTCAGTCAAACATCCAGTCTGTTCAGTTAAAAGAAAAATCAGTCAAACCCATCAGTCAGTGCTATCAAAGTAGTCAGTCCAGTTGCACCCCAGAGGCAGACCCTCCAACATTCTACTTCAAGCAGCAAATGGTTTAGAAGCAAAAATTTAATACAGGCATTATTTTATGAGGACAAATATTTCATTATATCAACATCCCCTAAATGCTTCACTACCTCTTCTATTGGCATTCTTCCTATTTACATAGTCATCTCATATTCCACCTACCCTTGCCCTGCATCCAACTATGGATGGCATCATTTCATAAATATTTGACACTCCTTTTTATTCCTATTCATAAATATATGACATAGACAAAATTTACTAGTTTTAGATGCAAAGATTGTAGTCTTCTTCCTTGAACACATTTCTCATTCAATCAAGTTTATGGTGTTAGAACAAAAATGCTTAGCTATTAAAATTCCAACACCTATCACAATGCCTTGCTCATAGTAGGCACTTGACATGTGTTTGTTGATTGATTGAAGAAGATACCACATCAGACAGGGGGAGGTGTTGTAGATAATGTCACCAAAGTGATTCTTACCCTTTGTTAGAAAAGGTTATGAAAACAGAAAAGTAGTATTATCTGAAAAGAATGTGACCTGTCCATGGGACTATCAAGTTACTGAGAAAGCATTCCCCTACCTACAAAATTATAAAATAATCAAGGAAATGTATTCATTTTTAGTGAAATTAAGCCAAATATCCCACAAATTCCCCCCCTTAGGAGGAAACCTAATAAAGCTTTGGAATCAGAGGAAATCAGAGGGGAAAAAAGATTCAAATGTAACTGTGACCAAGTCACTTAACACCCTCACCTGTCAATGTAGCAGTTGGCCTAGGTCACCTCTAAGGTCCCATGAAATTCCAAAACAACCTTCCTTTGGTTATGATGAGATATCAATGTTTGAATGATTAAGGTATTTATCTTTGTCAACTAAAATGATACATATAATATTATCATATGTTTATATTTTGCTTTAAAACTTACAAAGCTATTTAAATATATTATTTCATCTGAATTCTTATAGGAATAGTTATCCCCAAATGAGGTTACTAATACTTAGAGGGATTAAGTACTGGCTTAGTATCCCATAGTTATGAATTAGTTGATCAAAAATACATATTAACTAATATTTGTCAAGTACTGAGCGAAACATTGATGATTACAAAAAGAAAATTAAGATGTCCCTGCTTACAGGAAACATTCTTTAATTGAAGGAGAACATATATACATATATATATATATATATGTGTGTGTGTGTGTGTGTGTATATACGTATATATATATATAGAGAGAAATGCGTGTTCATGTAGATATATAAATAGATCTATGAACATCTATTTGCATGAATATATACATGAATATACATATATACATATATCTATACATCTCTGTATATGGACACATATATATAAATACAACTTTAGATCATGTAGAATGGTCCAGAATTTCTTTTTTTTTTAAATATTTTTATTTATTTAAGGCAATGGAGTTAAGTGACTTGCCTAAGGACACACAGCTAGGCAATTATGAAGCATCTGAGGCCGGATTTGAACTCAGGTACTCCTGACTCCAGGGCTTGTCCTCTATCCAGTGCACCACCTAGCTTCCCCAGTCCAGAATTTCTAAGGAGAAGCAAGGAAGACTCACTATAACAGTGTATCAGAGAACAGTACAAGATTTGAATTTTCTTTTGTCCTTCATTTTCAAAGAAGACCATAACATCAGGGAGGTGATGCCATGACAAGCACATGAATTGGATTTGAGTGAGGGGGGAGCTGTGCTAAGTCACCAGCCTCACTTTCTTCTCCAGAGCCATCTGGGTTCAGTGGCCAGACATGAATTGGGACAACTGAAGATGTTCATGGATGTGGGGCAATCAGGGTTAAGTGACTTGCCCAAGGTCACACAGTTAGTAAGAATCAAGTGTCTAAGGCCAGATTTGTACTTCCATCTTCCTAACTCCAAGGTCAGTGTTCTATCCACAGTACCACCTAGCTGCCCTAGTGTAAGATAAAGGATATTGGTGGAGTGGTGATAGGTGGTAAGGTCAAGAAACTTAGGAGGCAGAGGTAGGACAGCCCTAGTAATCTTCCATCTCCAGCAGGAATAGAGATGACAATTTTCATTTTATTCAAGTTAACTGAGCAGTCAAGCAGCTTGGATGTGTTCCAGATAACCCCAGACCGCAGGAAAGAGAAAAAAGGTGAGGAAATAAGGGTTTGAGGCAAGATTAGACTTCAGTTCTTTATAACAAGTCTTTCCCACTATCCTCTGCTGCCATCTTAAAACTCCTGATTTGGCTCAGAATTACTCAGTATGACTGAAGTCACTTCAGTTTTTGTTCAATGAATAATTCTTGTGCATATTCTAGGCATTCTGGGAAACAAAGAAAAGATAGTTTCCTTGAAGGGACTGGTAGGAAACACCATGCTAGTGAAGGCAATATGTCACATTTCTCATGTTTTGAACGCCTACTCCATTTTATTCTACTTTTCTGCACTTATCGACCTTTTGAGTTCTAACTCAAGTGATTTTTCTTCTGTCGTGCCTTTTCTGAAAATCCCAGTCCTCATCAGACTTCTCTAAACACTTGGATCCTAAATCATACACTGTGGTACTTGATTATATACCATATTATGTTGTCTTAGAGACTGCTTAGTTCCCTACTTCCCAATCCCATCTACCCACCAATCTGTTTTCAAGTCTACAACAAGTCTGTTATATTTATTTAAGTGACCGGATATTCTATAATACTGAACACATAGTAGGTTCTCATCAAATATATATTGATTGATTGATGTTTTCTTCTATTTTTTCCAGCCCAGTTCTTACTGTTAATTTCTACTATCTCCTCTCTAGCTTCTTGTATTGATTTTCAGGAAATCCATGAAGTCTCTAGATAAGAGACACTACAGGAAGACAAACATCAGGCACAAAATAGCTAAAGACATTTGCTCTTGGAATAATCTTAGAGTAGCTTCATCTGGTCAGATAAATGTTTTCCCTTTAATGGGAAGCAGTGTTTTCTAGCTAGCTACCCGTGGACATTAGCACACAAATCCTCAAATAATCAGAAATACTTTTCTGGCAAACCATAGGTCAGAGCTTGGATACCATGTCTTTTTTTTTCCTTCTCTCCAGAGAGTGCTGTGTGATGTGATCATAGTAATTCAGGGGCCTTGCTCAAGAAAAGCCTCTCCTCCCACCACTGGTGATATGGGGCTTCTTAGAATGGGAGACAATTTCAACACTGATCACTCTGTTCTAGTGGCCTATTTCCAGGGTTCAAAGGACACTGCTTACCAGCTGCTTTTTGGTTTGTTCTGATTTCTGAAGGAAATCTTCCTTCCCCAAGCTGCCTTTATTTGTCTTGACAACTCTCTCTTGTATCTACAAGGCATTGCCAATATAAGGGGCATGTAGGATTAGTGAGTGGGTAGCAGGTAACACGATGGGCTGTCACAGCTGCTCATAATCATCAAAGTACAAGCAAAATTAAAAATTAAAACACGAAAATCAGATCGTTTGAAGATTTTTGCTTAACTTGGGCCCAAATTGCACAGATTTGCTTAGACAGCATATGGGGGATGAGTAAATCACTCCCTCCCCACCAAATTCTTCCTGCGTCCCCCCCCCCCACCGCCAGTTCTTAAAAAACTCATTTTAATGTTCAATACTCCCTGAAAAGAATAAGGTTGACAGCTTGGAAACACCGCTTTTTGCACAACCTTGTGCTTTCCTGATTCTTACTGTAAAAATTAATCCCAGCTCATCAGCCCCCTCTGTTCTCCTTCTCCATTCACCCTCCCCCAGTTTGAATCCCTTTGTAATCAGGACACAAATTATTAGGGGCAGGTTTCATATTTTCTTTGCAACTCCCTCAACTGCTTCCATATTAGATAAGAGCATGTCTCTATATAATGTTTGTCCTTCATTCTAGAAGAAGACCACAACATCAGGGAGGTGATGCCATGAGGAGCACATGAATTGAATGGGGGGGGGGGCTATGCTAAGTCACCAGTCTCACTTTCTGCTCCAGACCCATCTGAGTCCAGTGGCCAGATATGGATCAGGACAATGTGTCTTTATATGTTTACTAAGTGAAGGCAGAGAACCATCTCCAGTCATCCTATCTGACCACTACACCCAGATGACTCCAGAGGAGAAGGTGAGGCTGGTGACTTAACACAGCATCCCTCACTCAAATCCAGTTCGTGTGCTTATCAAGGCACCATCTCCCTGATGTCATTGGTTCTCTTCAAGAATGAAGGACAAACAACAACAACAGCAAGTGAAGAAGGAAAGAATTAAAAGCTGAAGAGCAATTTCAAACAAGAATTGGGGTCAAGAATGGGATAGGGAAGATTCTTTTCCAGGAATGTATTATACCAGACGACCTCTGACATTTCATCCAATATCTCTGTGATGTTAGTTTAAGAATCATAATTGCTTTCTATCATCCACCATCATTATTTTAATCATTGATAGTCTTGGAGTCAGAAAGAAATGGGTTCAAATTCTGATTCTGACATTAACTATTTGTGTAACCATGGACAAGTGACTTCATTGCACTGAGCCTCAATTTTTCTCCTATAAAATGGGAATAATATTTATAGGGTATATGTTTCACAGAGTTACTGTGAAGTTCAAATGAGATCATATAAGTAATATGTGGACCCTGAGAATGGATTTTGCAAATATTATAATAATCATCATCATTTCTATTGTCAATCTTACTCAGTGCCAAAGATTCACAGAGTTTGGAAGATTTTCACTGAGGAGCTGCTACTAAAACTATGAAGAAGATTAAGTCTGAGAACTATTGTGGACTAAAGGGCTAAGCAAAAATATAATCCCCTATCTTTTTCTTGCCCCACCCCCCCCTCTATCTATCTATCTATCTCTCCCTCTCTCCTCTCTATCCAGTCTCTCCCTCTCCCTTTTCTGTCTCTCTCCATTTCTCTCTCTCCATCTCTCCTGTGTCACTCCTTCTCTCTCTCAATTTCTCCTGTGTCTCTTCTATTGCCTACCATGCCTCCTTTGTATTGCTGTCTCTCTCATTGCCCCCAAACTTCTAGCGATTAGTACGTTGTCCTAATAGAAATTCTCAGGGACCTTATTTCTAATCTTTGCACTTCCCCCAGCCCTCACATGGCCTTGTCCATAGAAGGGGCTTATTAGATATTGTTGCAAAAAATGAAGTTATTCCTCTTCCCCCACATCTGAGAGTATTGCAAAATTATTTTTCTACACTAGGTGGCATCCCAAATGATGTGCTTTCTCAAAATGAGATGTGAAATAAACATAAAAAACTCCTCATCTGTCCAGAAGCATCTTAAACTTATTGTTTAACATGTAGTTAATAATTCCTCAGCTTATTTCTTATTTCTAAAATAACTCCCTCTATCAAGGTTTGCTTGTATGACATTGCTTTTTCAGGGTCTTCAGACACTAATTGGTTTGTATATGAAAAAGAAATCACAGCAATAATGCAAATTAGAACTTCAGATTATTAGAGCTGAAAGGAACCTTAGCAATTAGCCAGCCCAACCTCCTCAATTTATAAAGAAGGAAACTTGTAAAAGGAGGCCCAGAGAAAGAAAATGGTCACATTTCCAAGAACAGATATGACCACCCAACACATAAATTCTTCCCTCAGTTAGTGTTAGAATTTAGACCATAACATATTTTCTGGCTCCTTGAATTCAGGGCTCTCCTTTACTATTCCCATTGCCTTTATCCATTTCAATGAACAAATGACATGTCCATTTGTGTGCTTATTCAAGTAAATAAAATAGAGGTGTGGCTGATAAGAAGTAAACTATTTCCCATGAGACCTTAGACCCTGAGGTATAGAAGAGGAGGAGAAAAAGAGATGTGGAAGAAAAGGGAAGAAAGGGAAGTAAGGAGGAAGAGAGGAAAGGAAAGAAGGAAGAAAAAGAAAGAGGAAGAGAGGAAAGGAGGGAGGGAGAGAGTGAGGAGGAAGGGAGAAAGAAAGAAGGAAAGGAAAGAGGGAGGAAGAGAGGGAAGGAAATAAGCATTTATTGTCTACTATGTGCAAGGTACTATATTAACTGCTTGCTAAATATTACCTCATTTGATCCTCACAACAATTAGAGAATATAAGTTCTATTTTTTGTCTTCATTCAACAGTTGAATAAAGAAGGATAAACAGAAGTTAAGTAATTTGCTCAGTGTCATGCACCTGATAATTATCTGAGGCCAGATTTGAATTTAGATCTTCTGCCCCATTTAGGTGATGCAGTGAATAAAGCCCTATTACTGAGGTCAGGAGGAGCTAAGTTTGAATCCAGCCTCAGACACTTGACCCTGACTAGCTGTGTGACTTTGCGCAAGTCACTTAAACCTGATTCTCTCACATCCAGGGCCATCTCCAGTTGTCTTGATCTGTATTTAGTCACTGGACCCAGATAGTTCTGGAGGAGGTGAGGTTGGTGACTTTGCACAGCCCCCCTCACTCAAATCCAATTCAACTGCCTGTCATGGCCTCATCTTTATGACATCATGTTCTTCTTCAAGAACAAAGGACAAACATCATCATTATACAAAGGATTATAGGATCAAAAACCAAAGACACCTTGGAAGTCATCTTATCCAACCCCCTCACTTCTTTGATGATAATACCAAGTATAAATGAGTTTAAGTGAATTGCTTGAGCTGGTGGATTATGAACCAATGTCCTTGAGTCCACCTTAGGGTAATGTCTATGGTATCATGGAGCTATGCAACTGAAGCCTATGAAAAGAAGATAGAGCAAATGAGGTATGACCCATCATAAAAAAGTCATCATTATCAACTAGCTTTCTCCATCTACCTAGAACTGAGCCCACAGATCAAATCTTGCTTCACATTTAGTGAAGGCTTCACATTCAATCTTCCATCCTAGTCTTCTTGCCATTTGCTCTGCTGCTTCTCTCCTTTACTCATTTCCATCTCTTCCTCTGGGATAAGGAATTAAATCAAAACTACCATACTACATTGTTCCTGAAAAGAGAATGTTAATTATCTAGACCTTGGGGTAACTTAACCTCCTTGAGATTCCACAATCATGTATTTCCCTGGTCACCACCCTCTATATACATTGTTGTTTCTATTATAATGTATCTCTATGAGGGCAGGGACTATTTAAATTTTGTATTTGTATCCCCAGTTTTTATCACAGTTTTTGAAATATGGCAATTTTTATTTGTTTTTTCAATTATTCAGCTTTGGTGCCACATTCTTGCCAGTTCAGAAAACATAGTAAAGCATTCTGGGGAATGTGTATATTTGTGCTTGAGAGTTGTTGATGTTCATTCTTGAAGAAAACCATGACATCAGGAAGGTGATGCCATGACAAGCACATGAATTGGATTAGAGTGAGGGGAATGCTGTGCTAAGTTACCAGCTTCACTTTCTCCTCCAGAATCATTTGGACCCAATGGTCAGATATGGATCAAGATGACTAGAGATGGTTCTGGATGGTGTCAATCAGGGTTAAGAGACTTACCCAACATCACACAGTGTGTTTCATGTGTCTGAAGCCAGATTTGAACTCTATCCACTAAATCACCTAGCTGCACTTGGGATTGGGAGTAGAGATAGGAATAGTTGGGAGAAAAAGAGAGACCTCCCTTAGAGAACGAAACTGTGGAGAGCAGTGAATTGATCAAACAGGAATCCAGATACTGTGTTGGTGAAGTTTCCCAACCTCTCTTTTGTTCTTGACAGGGTCTTTAGCATATTTTTCCATTTAGGTGATTAGAGAGGTTTCTTTTACAGGCTATGCTATTGAGAAAAAGGTGGAGAGGGCACTTATTCAAGAACAATGATGGGATAGATTTTCTTTTGATGTATTTTGACATTATTTTCTGACACAAGAGTTATTCAAAAGTGCAATAAAAATATTCTTGGGTAATATTGGCTTGTCCTTAAGTGAAGGCCTTCAAGCAAAGATTGGTTGCTATTTATTGGCCATGAAGAAGACTAAAATTTCTTAAGCTGAGGTTTGTGCTTTTGGTTTTTTAAATCCTTGGATAATTCTGTTACATGATTTACTTTGTAATCCTATGTATTTTGTGTATATATAAAACATTATCCTGAGAAGGAGCTACAGTATTCAAACTATCACCAAGGGAACTGTGACACCAAAAGAACTAGGAACACCTAGTATAGTGGGAATTCTTTTTCAGTGATAGGTTGAATTGAATGGTCTTCTGATTCCAAGATTCTGTGTTTTGCCAAATGTAAGCAAGGTAAAAATTGAATTTAGTTAACCTTAGAAGTCCCCGAGTTGTTGTTTTATTTTTTCATTTGTTTACTTTTTTTTATTTTTAAGTCAGAAGAAACATAGTATTCCTAGGCAGATGATGAGTTAAAATAAAATGTAATATACCCAAGGTCTGAATATGCACATATAAGCTGAATATATGGGCCACATAAGTTTAAATAAATCAATAGACAAACATCATTTATTGCAGCAAGCCTCACCAGCATCCTGCAATAACTGAATCAAGTCCTAGGAAGTCAACAAAAGGACAGACTCCATTAATAGCCCTGCTAAGTCTCTTTATGATCTCTGGCAATTAAACCACTCACTTAAAAGAATCTGCTTCTGGTCAGCAATAGTTTTAGTCCCAGGCCCTGTCTGCTCTGGTTAAGGAGATGGAATCTCATGTTCCCAGATAGGAACCTACTGGGATCTCTTTTCTTAGATATATCCAAAGAGTGTAGGTCAATCTAAGAACATTCAAGGAAGATCAATTAAAGTTGTTGTTTGAGCTTTGTTCTCAAAAGATCATGTCAGCAAGGAGACAAAGCCATGTCATGAAAGTGAATTGGACTTAGGTGAGGGAGGGTACTCTGGAGTCATCTGGGTCCAGTGGCCTGATATTGATCAGGATGACTGGATATGGCCCTGGATGAAGTGGAAGACCTTAGAGGTTTGGGGTCAGATGGGGGAGAAGGGCATAAGAGAAGAAGTACAAAACTGGACCAGAAAGGCAGCACCTTTAACTATCTGTTTATTTATAGTACATTTCATAATGACATGGAATTTTGAAGGGTATTTTTTTAACTACCTGGAGCTATTGGTCTAAGCTTGAGTTTCAGGGTCCTACTTACTAATAATTTTCATGCTGATTCATTGCATTGTGGTATTGGTTTAATATTTCACAAAATCACCATAAAAAGACAGAAATATAGCGATCCCTTCAATGATGCAACTTAGTTTCATTTGGCCAACATACTGATAGAAATAGTCAAAGTGACTAAAGAACCATAAAGCATAGCCATTAGTCACCCAAGAAATTGTCCTGGCCTGAGTGAGGCTGATTGTCAGGCTTACATCTATTCACAGGCACATGGAATTTTCTTAATTTGAACAATGTATAATAACTTGTTTACTCTGTGGTATGAAGGGGCCTCTAGAATGAGGAATCCTGAAGACTTAGTAAGAGCCAATTATCTCCTCAATGTACTTCATGTGTGCTATGAGGTATCCAAGGATCAAGACAAAAGACTGGGACCACAGTTGCTATGTCATATAAGGCATATGTAGTCTGAGTGATTATTAGTTTTGATAGTAAAAGTTTCTATTAGGTTAAGTTGACTTACCTAGATCTTAGTCTCTTTGAATTTAGAAAGTAGGGCACTAGACTAGAAAGATTTGGATTCAAATCTTAATTCAGTTACACAAAAGCTAAGAGATTTGAGTAAATTGCCATCTCATTTCATCTCAGCTTCTTTATTTGTAAAATGAAAGACTTGAATTGATGACCTCAGAAGCTTAGGCCAATTCTTATCTATTACTGCATAAATTGCTAGTCAAAACCTACTGGTCACCAATGATATATGTTCATTTGTATGGCTATACAGATATGGAGGGAACAAAGTAGGACTTGTACTTCGCTTAAATAGAACACAAAATTTAAATCTCATTTAATAACTTCAAGCATTTATAGTATTCTTGGATTAAATGTATTTTAGGTAGCAGACAGCAGAGGCAAGTTGTTGGTGGTGCAATGAATAAAGTCCACCTAGGGTCAGGGGGATCTGAGTTCAAATTCTGTCACAGACCCCTAGTAGCTGTGTGACCATGAACAAGTTACTTAACCTCTGTCTCAGTTTCCTCAACTGCAAAAGGGCATAATAATAACACCTACCTCCTAGGGCAGTTGTAAGGGCCAAATGAGAACATAATTATAAAGCATATGTGACACATAATAAGTACTATGTAAATATTATTATTTTTTTATTGGGACAAGTTTCCCAGATGTTATTTAATCAACAATAGTTATATTTATATAATACTTTTTTATTTCATTTGATCCTCATAACAGCCCTGTAAAGTAGATTCTAGGCATTATGATTCCCATATTATAGAAGAGGACCCTGAGGGTTGGAGAGGTCAGAATTCTAGTTATTATATGGTAGAACCAGGACTAGAACCTGGGACTCTTGCCCTGACTCCCTGACTCCCAATCCAGTGTCCACTCCACTCCATCATGATTTCTCTATTGAAGACCCTTTTCCTTCCACCATACTCAGAGGATTCATAACATCATGGACATATTATCTTAGAAGTCATTCAGTCCCACATCCTCATATGAGAGAAAGCTGAAACTCAGAGAGATTAATTGAATTTTTGAAGATTAAATAGATTGTAAGACAGAGCTAGGGTTCCGATCTCCTTTGTCCTTTTCTAATTGCAGCACCAATGAGACTTGATCTGCTCCATCCAGTACCTACTATATCTCCTCTTTATCCAAAGACCCTCAGCCTTATTCTCCTCATGGTGTGCTCTCTGTGCTGCTTCTTCAGAATGCAGATTTGATAAAAGACCTAGCCTAGATTCTAAAAGAGAATTTGCTGAATGGATGGGGGGAAATCTCACCAGATTCATTTCATCTATGCCCTGAGCAGACTTTATAAAGCAATAAAGACTGGATGTCTGAGGACTTAAAAGAAATGTGCTTGGTTATCATCATCAATTTATGAAATTCCCACAAGGAAGCAGGCATGATACAAAATATACAGATTGTATGGTTTTTGCCTCCAGAAGTTTAAATGGCAAAGAACAAAATGTTGGGAAGCAAATCATTTTTTTTCTTTTCCCCTTTTCTCTCTCTCTTTTCCCTCCTTGCTTTTAAAAATATATTTTTTTTCTTCTAGTCTTAAGTGGAGGGAGGGGGAGTTTACTGACAGCTGAGTTTCCTGAAGAAGGTGAAATTGAAGGTGATTTTTTTAAGTTAGGCAAAGACTGAAATCTGAAGCTTTGGGAAGCTCTTCTTTCCCTTCCCCTCCTCCCCATAGACAAATAAGCCAATGACACTGGACTCCTCACTGTTCCTCTGGAAAGATACTCCCATCTCTCTCCAAACTAAAAGCATTTTCTCCGACTGTCTCCCGAGTCTGGAAAACTCTTCCTGTTCATCTCTGCCTTCTGGCTTTCTTGGCTTCATTCAAGTATCAGTTAAAATCTCATGTTCTACAAGAAGTCTTGACTCCCCTTAACGTTAGTGCCTTTCCCTCAATTTATCCTACATAGAACTTGTTTGTATGAGGCTGTTTTCATGTTATTTCCCCCACTGTTAAACTGAGTTTCTTAAGAACAGGGGCTATCTTTATCCTCTGCATTTAGGACACTGTCTGATAAATAGTAGTCATTTAATAAATATTTTTGGCTGATAGACTAAACATTAAGAACTGATAAATAGAAGTTACATATATGTATAGATACTATATATATTTATATTTGTATATTTATGTACATTTATATATATATGTATATTTATACATATATATATAAATATATGTATATATATATATATATATATATATATATATATATATACATATATATATAGCAGAGAAAGCCAGAGGAATTTGGTAGTGGTGCATGGGATAAAGTCCACCTAGGGTCAGGTGGATCTATGGTATCCATCTCAATGGAGGGGGGGGATAGCAAAGGAAAAAATATTTTAAAAATAAAGAAATTTACATGATAACTTTATTATATATTTAAAAGGAAACAAGTTGTATAAAATAGATTTGCAGTTTCTGGCACAATTATCTATTTTATTCTACAATGCTAAAAATGTCTATTTTATTATGTAAATTAAAAATAAAATAATTGAAATCTGAAGTTTTTTAAAAAAGATAATGATATGGGGAATAGTCAAGAGAGAAATGAAAAGAAAGTGATGGATGAAGATCAAGGTTTTTAGAAAGAGGGAAAGAATACATCTGAGTTATATGTCACTGCTCTGATTGTATTATTCTTATTATCCCCCTGAAAACACTAAACCTTTAGACATCAAAGAAAACAGGGATGTGACAAACCTCCAAGGGTCATTTCAGTTATTCAACTGTTTCAATGTAAATTGTGTAGGGGAATGTGTGGGAGACAGCTCATACTGACTCATGAGAGACAACTGTTAAATTTTCAGTATAATCATTTGTACCTTAGAAATAAACAAAGCTAGAAATCTGGATATGATTTATTGTTTAAATTTAGAATTAAGAATTTAGATTAAATTAACTTTAGAATTAAGAAAGTATAGATAATGAATATTAAACTTCAGTTTGCTAGAAGTACATGCATTATTTCCCAAACTGGGAACATTTGATTCTAAAAAGATAATTTTTTAAAAATTAGAAAAGATAGATGTCCATTCTGTTTGTTAAGCTCTATAGGACATACAATAGTATGATCTCTGATGCACCCATTACATGGCTTACCAATTCTCCATTGTTAACATGAGTTCGAGAAGAAAATGGGAAACCATTTCAATATCTTTGCCAAGAAATCTCCAAATGGAGAGACAATGAGTTGGACATGAACAACATCCTAAGATAATGAGAACCAGTATGGTGGAGTGGACAGAAACCTAATCTTAGAGTGACAGAGCCCTGTACTCAAGCACTACCTCTGATGCACGATGACCCCTTGACTAATTGGCCCCAAGAAACTCTCTAAGACTATAAATAACAGAGGAATTTTTGATCTACATTGATTAGGAAGTTTTACCAGTAGCAGTCCCCCAAATCATTAATAAACTTCCAGTTGAGGAACACACACATACACATACACAAAGTGGGCAATATTCTTGCTTTATAGTAGCTTATGTTATTGTTGAGACTACAAACCAAAGTCCATGATCCAAAGGGATCAGCAAATATTGAAGTAGTAATGAAAAGGAAATTAGAGCTCATTTGGTCCTCTCCTTTTACAATAAAGAAACTAAGGTCCAGTTAGAGGAAATGATTTAAAATTCTACAAATAGTAATTTGCAAAATCAAAATCTGAACCCTTATCCAATGCCTTTTATATTATAGGACACTGAGGTCCTATAAAAGAAACTGTCATCTATTCACATTACTGAGCATCTATCATTTCCCATTTTAGCTGAGTGAACAAAAGTTTCTTTCAAACACTTATGTGAGTCAAAAATTCAAAAACCCTGTCATCATTGTTGACTTCTATAAGAGATCACTCTTTGAATCATGGGATCTTGGACCCTTAGCAAAAGGATTAATTTAGATCTCTAGGAAGAGAGAGCCTCTTGCTCACTTTAATTTGGACAATTGTTATCTCAGATGTATTTTTCCCCTTTCTAAATTTCCCATATCATTCTCTTTAAAAAAATTTTAAAATTGTATTTATTTGATTTTTATTTATGTAAGCATGGAATTTGTCATATATGCAGGTCTCAGAAAGGGAAAAAGAGAGGTTTCCTGGGAACTTAGGGCCATGAACTGAAATTCTTTGTATAACCAAAGTCCTTTGTATAACCAAAGGAGGTTCAGAGAAACAGTAAAGCAGTAGACAACATCAAAAGAGTCTAACTTGATGAGATTTATCAGCACTCAGGTTTATGTATTCGTCAGCAATTTGCTCCCTGTAAAGGCCTGTTGAGGGTTTGGGCCTCTTTGGACATCAGAGCTAGGCAGAATGGTTGTTATTCTAGGGAGATACTCTTTGGGACAAGTGGCATTAGATTAGTGTTGTAGCTTTGCATCTAACCTTGGGATGGAAGCTCAGACTGAGAAGAGGTACAATCTCAAATCACTCTGGATGCTGCTCTGCTAGACAGGTGTGTTTTTGCACGTTTTGTTTTTGCTTTGCATTTCCAATTGTTTTGTCCTTAGAGTTAGGGTGCCCCTGTCTGAAGGAACAGTAGGGAATTTGGTCATAGCAAAAGCATAAGTCTGCTGAGTTCCAATCCAACCCTTAAAATAGTAAGACCTCTGGGAATAGAAACTCACTCAGGTGTGCTGAATTCAAAGGTGAAAAAAATTATGTATGGTAATGTGTATATGTGTGTGGATGTATATATACATGCATATTTATACATATTTATATCATATTTGTTTATATCATATATTATGTGTATTTATATTTATGTATCTGTATTTCTATAGACATATATCAAACATATGTCCATGCATTATGTATATATATGTATATATATATTTTTATGGTAAAATAAAGATAATACTTGTCTCAAAAGGTTAATATTGAATAAAACACTAGAGTTGTGTCGTTACTTATTATTATCTATTCTCCTTGATTTCCCTGCTACACTCACACACACACAAACACCCTCAGGTGAGAGAGAGGGACTGTGCGTGTGTGTTTTTGCTCCCTTATTAATCCCCTCAATGAGTTTGAATTTGAAAGTGTTGCCCAAGGCAGGCTGCTGTGAGTGTGGGCAGTGTGTGGGTAGGATGGGTTTGGGAAGGTGGCAGTACCTGTGCAAACTGAGCTCTGAGCGCCCTCTTGTGGTCGACATGGGGACCTGAGGTACCCTAGAAGCCGCTGGCCACCCCATACAAATGGATTCTGCATAGTTAAGCTGTCAAGTCTAATGTATTTATTTGACTTTCTGCTGTTAAAATGATTTCTATACAGCACTGCAGTTATTTACAACCATTGTCAGGACAAGGCGATGAGAAGGCCACAACACAACAACAACATCTGAAGGAAGGACGCTGGGAGGGCTTGGTGGCTGGGGCTTCTTCAGCAGGGATGCAGCAGGGGTCTCCCCGATCCCACAACCCAAATCCCTATAGGAGATCACCCATGGAGAGGCTCTGGCCATGGGAAGAGGGGAAGGTGATCCACTCTCCCTTCCTCTGTCCCAGTGCTTGATCCTCAATGAGACGCATGCAAAGCACTTTGCATCTATCTCATTTGATCTTCACAACTACCTTGTGAAGCAGACATTATCCATGCTAAAGATGAGAAAACTGAGGCTACCAGAGGGTTCAGTGATTTCCTTATAGCTATTAACTATCTGAAGCAGGATTCAAAATCAAAATACAACCCTCTCTTCATTTCACCATCTAACCACCATTATTAGCCAGATGGAAAAATTTCCACATCCAGATTTCTTCTACTGAATTGGGGGGGAGGGGGGAGGCAGGTGTGATCTAGCTATTAAAAAAATGTTGAATTGCCTAGGAGTCAAGAATCATGAGTACCTTCTACCTACTCTATATGTATTTTGTAGTAAATGTTTGTTTTATTCCTCCTTTCTATAGCACATATCTATTTATTTGCCTGTTATCTCCCCTGTTAGAATGTGAGCACCTTGAGAACAGAAACCATAATTTTGCTTTAATGGTATTTTTGTTGTTTGTTCATTCAGATATGTCCCATGCATCATGATATGCCAGGTCCTTCTATCCTCCTCTTTCTCCCCAAGTCTGCCCAAGATCATGTTCATTGCTTCCATGACACTATCTCTTCCATCTCATTCTCAGCCATCCCATTTTCCTTTTGTCTTCAATTTTTCCCAACATCGGGGTATTTTTTTCAATGAGTCCCATCTTCTCATTATGTTGCCAAAGAACATTATAGTGAATGGAGTGCTGAACCTGAAATTAAAAGAACTTCAGTCTCTTCTTAGCTTTGTGACCTTAAGCAAATCACTTAATCAGCATCACCAGCTTCAATTTCCACATCTGTAAAATGGGGATGATAATAATAAGAGTTCTTTCCCATGGCGCATGGTTGTGAGGATGAAATAAGATATTTATGGAACACTATATGAAATTCTCATTATTAATATTAATAATAAGAATAAGAATATTTGTTGCCTGACTCCTGGTGTCCTACTTCAAATTTCACCAGTATGGGAAGCCCTCTCTATTGTTTCAGATATCAACTTGTCTGCAACTTATCACCTTAGAGAGAGAGGCCTAGAGCACATAAAAGTTAAGTCATTTAACCACAGTTCTAAAGTCCATTAAGTGTCAAAGGCAATATTTGAACAAAGGGTCTCCTGATTCTCTGGCCAGTTGTCTATTTACCTAACCATGCTCCTTTCAGCAATAACTTGTAAGGATCCCAGCATCACAGATAAGGAGGTGGAAGGGATCTTAGGGATCAACAAGTACAGCCTCCTCATTTTACAGATAAGACCCAAAGAGAAGTTAAGTGACACGCTGAGAACACAGAGATAGGAAATATTTACGTGATGTCTTCTGACTCCAAAGTGCTCCAGATTTGCAAAGTGCTTTATTCACAAGCATTTTCTCATTTGAATCTCACAATAACCCTTAGAGATGAAGACTAAATGAATAATGATGATGATGATTATGATGATTCCTCCTACTTAGAAGAAAAGGAAACTGAATCTTGGAGAGTTTAGTGACTTGGCCATGGTCATACAGCTATTAGGATTTGAAACCATGTATTCTTGACCTCAAAAACAGCATTCTATTCACTGTTCCAAGTTGTCAGTCCACATAAATAACTAGCTATGTGATAAGTCCCTTCCCCTACTGGGTCTCAGTTTCCTCTTATGCAAATTGAAGGGTTTGGCTAGAGGACTTCTAGGTCCTTACAACTCTGACATTCTAGGAGTCTAGAATTCTCCCTTGGCCCTCCTAATCACAATAAGCAAAGACTATACACTAGAGGATCTAGGATCTAGATATTCATTATCTTTTTGGTGAGCTGATTTTTAAATATAATGGAAGTTGCTTTCATGGATGTGGGATTTGTCTTCCTTGCTAGACTAAAAAATCCATTTTGGGGAGTGATTGTTACCTCTTTTAAAATGAAAAATCCTACAGAGAATGTGCTTGTCAATATGACACATATCCTACCAATGTCACACCCATTCTACATACATATATGTAGAAACATTATAGAGTTTTAATAGGCTGCTGCCTGGGGGCAGCTAGGTGGTTCAGTGGATAGAGCACCAGCCCTGGAGTCAGGAGTACCTGAGTTCAGATCCAACCTCAGACACTTAATAATTACCTAGCTGTGTGATCTTGGGCAAGACACTTAACCCCATTGCCTTGCAAATACCAAAAAAAAAAAAATGCTGCTGCCTGGTGAGTTCAATCAGTCAATTAGCATTTATCAAAAGTCCAAGTGATAGGCACTGTGCTAAGTGCTGGAGATGAGAGAAAAAAAAAAAGATAAAATTAAATCATTTGCTCTCAAAGCTCACATTCTAATAGAGGAAACTACATGCAAAAAGAAGTAAATGCAAGCATGTATGTATACATACATGTACAAATATGTGTCTACTCATATATATACACACATAGTTTATAAGAAGGGTCATCTCTCAAACTTAACCAAAGGCCAAAGTATCCTCTGTTGTTGTTCAGTCATCTCCATTGTCTCAAATTCTTTGGGGTTTTCTTGTCAAAGACTCTGAACTGGTTTGCCATTTCCTTCTCCAACTCATTTTACATGTGAAGAAACTAAGGCAAATATGGTTAAGTGACTTGCTTAAGGTTATACAGTTAGTAAGTGCCTGATGTCAGATTTGAACTCACTCACAAGGGGATTGGATTAGATTACTACTAAAGTCTTCAAGATATAGGGCCCCAGTAAAGCCAACACTTCCTTAATCAGGCTCCAATTCCCTTGTGGGGAAGGGTGAAGAGAGGGGAATGGGCCCATGCTTCTTCTTTGGTCTTCCATTCCCAAAATAATCAGTTTCCTTCCTTTCCCTCTGCATTCCCTTTATTCTCCCCTTTCTTCCTAGAGGATGGCTCACAGTATCTACAGAATCCCTTCCCAGCCCCATGGTGAAGACTCATGAGTCTTCCTGACTCCAGGTCCAATACTCTGGCTCCTGTGCCACCCTAAATACCAAAAAAAAAAAAAAGTGTCCTCTAGCTTGGTCCTATCTCTGGATTGAACTGAATTCTGATTCTACCCTATTTAAATTCCCTAGGTTAGTCCTGGAACCAATCAGTCTTCCCAGGATCTCTCATATTGTGAATGATCTGGGGTTGGTTTAGTCAATGAGAACAAACCACTCTTTCTTCCTACCCTCTGTCCCCTCTCTCCCAAAACTGGACCTTCTTGTAGGTTAGGGAAAACTATGTCAGAGTGTCCAGTTATTAAAATTAAAGATCAAAATGATATAGTCAGATATTAGACTTGGAAGAAAGCAGATCACATGCAAAATGTTGTAGAAAGAAATCCCCGTCAGAAGAAAAGAAGGCAGCATTCCTGAAACAGAGGAATGTAACTCAAAATCCTTTTCTAAAAAAAAGTTCTGTAAAATACACACACACACACACACACACACACACACACACACACACACAAAACCTTACAAACAATATTGAGAGTGAAGCGCTAAATTGAATGGAGAGAAGACACTGACATTTTCCCCCTTCTCTCTGAGAAGTGCCTATGCTCATGAAAGATACTGGATTGACAGTGCAAGCTGACGTTCTATTTATCCCCAAGACAGACTGGACATATTCTGTTTAGCATTTATATAGTGCCTGTCTCCTTCAGCAGCATCTCAGGGCTGAGAAAGGACTCTGTAGCTACTGTGAGTCATTCTCTTAGAAGGGAGGGAGGAGGAAAGGGAAGGCTGAGGACAGGGAGGAAATGCTGACTAGGTGAGGAATAGAAGACCAAAGAAGAAGCATGACTCCTCCAAGGGCACTGGAGCCTGAATTAACTAGTGTTGGTTTTACTGCCTATCCATGAGGACCTAGACCTTGAAGACTTTAGCAACTCCATCATTTTATAGATAGAGCCTAAAGAAACTGAAGTCACTTTTTCCAAGGGAGAGGTATCTAGGAGTCATACTGGTTAGCTCAAAGTTTCCATAGGTCAATGGAGAAGAGAGGAAAGGATGCCCAGAATCTCCTGTTATATTACACAGCTTTAAGTTAGGATTGTAAGAATATTACCATTTTGCTTCTTATTCTGAAACAAGGTCTTTTTAAATTTTTTAACTAAGTCATACTATGTCTGCACAAAACCTTCTATGGATCCAGTTTGTTTCTTTCACCAAACTTAAATTCATAGGTTCTTAGAGTCTGAAGGAGTATTAGAGGTTACTCAGTCTCCTCTATGAGATTCCTGATAGATAACCATGCAGAGTCTCCTTGAACATTTGCATTGATTGGGAAATCTGTTTGGCTTTCAAGGTTCCCTAAAATCTTTCTTCACTAACTTTTTATTCAGGAAGACCTCAGTCTGAGACCTGCTTTTGAAGTATGCTGACTGTAAGACCTTGGACAAGTCACTTAACCTACAGCCCTGAGCATCTCTTTAAATCAACTGACCAGTATTGACTAAGGACTTCCTTTTTCATAGTTCACAGCATAGGAGAACAAAGAAAGGCAATAACACTATCCCTGCCCTCAAGGAGTTCATATTCTGTAGAAAGAAGGAAATAAGCTTTTATTAAAATATTATCTCCTTTGGGTGGCTAGGTTGCGCAGTGGTTAGGGCACCAGCCCTGAAGTCAGGAGTACCTGAGTTCAAATCTGACCTCAGACACTTAATAATTACCTAGTTGTGTGGCCTTGGGCAAGCTATTTAACCCATTGCCTCGTAAAAAAAGAAATAGATAGATAGATAGATAGATAGATAGATAGATAGATAGATAGATAGATATCATCTCCTTTGAGTTTCAAAGCAATCCTCATTGGAGATGTGATAGTGGTGGTGGTGGTTTCATTTCAATTATGACTCCATTTGGGATCTTCTTGTTAAAGATACTGGATTAGTTTACCAGTTCCTCCTTCAACTCATTTTACAGATAAGAAAACTGAGGGTGAAGTGACTTGCCCATGGTCACACAGCTAGGAAGTGTCTAAGGTCAGATTTGACCTCAGGTTTTTCAAATTCAAATTCATGTACTCCATTCAATGAGCCACCCAGCTGTCCCTGCAAATCTCTGTGGCAAATGAATCTTTTTTTAGGATCATAAAAATCATAGATTAAGAGTTTGAAGGGACCTCTGAGAGAATTGAATACAAACTCTTTGTCATATTCATGAGGAAAGTGAGGTCCAGAGGAGTAAATAAGAAAGGGAGCTAGGATAAGTCCAGATCTAGGACACACTCTTCCAAATCCAAGACTTTTGCCATTAAACCATCTTGTTACTGTCTCAAAATCCTCTTCAGGACTAGGCTACTTTCAGGACAGTCAAGTGCAGCTTGTACCTTGGGAGAGGGTTAGAAGGAAAGGTCAAATATATACAGACAGACTCTGTTCTTGAGTTGGTCTTGCAGGTATTTGTCTTCCTGCCTCCTCTCCCCCCCATACACATTCACCCCAACCTAATTCTGTTCTCTCAAGCAACAAAACTAGACTCATGCCTAAAGTTACCAATATCAAACCTTAAAATAAAATTACTAAGACATGACATATCTAAGACACGGCACATGTAAGGAACAGCCAGTGATTTAAAAAGAAAAGCAATCTCTATATAATAGAGTTCCACGGTTTTATGTTCAATCCTCTGCTTTTCTAAAACATACAGTAAACTGTTCATTTTATTTGGTATTTGCTCAGAATAAAGTTCAGAATAAAAAAAAGGAACTGGCGCTTGTGATAAAATATCAGCCAACCTGATCAGATTCAAGACAGCACCCACCCACTTCCCTGGGACCCCCTCCGCCTGGGCAGAGCAAAGCATCTAAATAGACTCTCGGTTTTGATTTCTCTGGGTGCCACCAAGTGAACACCTGAGAGGACTCTCTGTCCCTGCTTCCCATGTTACATAGCATGCTGTTTTGCTGGGAGCTACCAGAGCATATAATAATAGTTTCAATGGTTTGGAACCTCTCGCTTCTGACGGGGAAATCATTTTCTCATTGCAGCTCAGTTCAAAGAGATGGTCCATCTCTAAGAAAAAGTCATAGTTTCAGCATGACCCCTCCCCCCCCTTCACCTTCTCTCTTGACAATTTATCCTCAAGATTACTCTATTTTTCTTTTGGAAATATTTCTTGGATTCACTCCTTCTTTTCCAAGACAACTATTGGCACCCCAGTTTTGATCTTGATCATTTGAGATATTCACAAAGTGTCTAGCATTGGGTAAAAATTTTATAGAATATTATTCCCTGCTTCTTCTTCTTCCTTTTGATCACCTCAAACCTATACTACTTACTAAAATCGCCTCCTAAGCTTATCTTTCCAACCTTAATCTGCCCCTTCAATTCATACTATAGCTTACATCTTGGTATGTGTTAGCAGTTTGTTCAGATGTTTCTCAGTCGTGTCCAGATCCCATTTAGGGTTTTTGTTGGCAAAAACTAGTGTGTTTTGCTATTTTCTTCTCCAGCTCATTTCACAGATGAAGAAACAGAAACAAACAGGGCTAAATGACTTGTCAAGGGTCACACAATATCTGGGACCAGATTTGAACTCAGAAAAATGAAACTTCCTGACTCTAGGCCTGGCATTCCATCTACTGTGCCACCTAGCTGTTCCACTAAGGTGCTTAGCACACAGTCAACTAAATGATAATCAGTTTTTTCAAAAACATTTTTTACGTTCTCACTACATAACAGACATTGTGATGAGTGCTAGGAATACAAAGAAAGACCCAAACACTTATTTTTGCTTTTAAAATAATTGAATCTTGATAAAGGTCTTTGATGATGCCAGCTTCTTCAAATCTGGGTTCCTCTGCCTTCCAATTTTATTGTTAGAACTTGAGCCTCCCAATAGTTAAGATAAAGTTTTCATTTTCTTTTCTTTTTACATTGTGATCATTCTCCATAATTCCCCCTTCCCTGTTCACCCAAAAACCAAAACCTCCCTGGTAACCAAGAAGATAAGATAAATCAATATTCTTTCTATACCTCCTTCCAAACCCATAATTCTCCACCATGAGAAAGTACACTTCATCATCAGAGAAGTTACAATCATACAGTTGGTCACTGAATTAATTGACATTCTATTTCATTTTAGTCTTTTTTTTCCCCTTACATTATTACAGTCATTGGGTACAATTATTTTCTTGTTTCTGCTCTCTTCTCTCTGTCCTCATGAGTATTCCCAATGATTTCTTCTTGTTCTTCATTGCCTAATGGTAGGATTATATTTCCATTATGTTTATGGACCATGCTTTGTTCAGAACTTCTCTGGTTGATAGGCAGTTCATTTCTACCACAAAAAGTCCTGCTATAAATATTTTGTGCCTGTGTCTCTAATCATCTTAGGGTTAATGTTGTATCATTAGTAGCTTTTTTAACTAACTATACTTTTCATGTTCTTCCCTCAAGTCCTTGATTGTTCCTCAAATCTATTCTGTATAAGTCAAACTGATTGATCATCCAATCTACCATTCTTAATGTCCACCTTTAAACTTATATTCATGGGACTCTCTCATCCAGAAATATCTTTCTTCTTCTGTATCTGTCTAAATCCAAATCATCTTTCAAGGCCTAACACAAGACATCTCTTCCATGAAGCATTCCCCGACTATAAGAACTTGTAGTAATCTTTTGCTTATTTGTCCTCTTGGTCAACATGGAGCCTATACTAGAGGTGTCAAACACCAGCCTATGAACCTGATTAAATTGTAGATTTAATGATTAAATGTAATTGGGAAATATTTAATAAATAAAAATATCATAGAATAGAATGCAGATATTAATGTGTGACTTTTTAAGTCAATTAAATGACCTGCAGGGATCCTGACATATCTTTGGTGACCTATATTACTATTTGAGTTTGACACCAGTGGTCTATACACCATTTGACACATGATTATGTGCTGTCTTAAGTTGTTCTTCCTCCACTAAAGTCCTACAATGATGCCTCCTTCCAACATGTTTGAGAACATGGGTTCCTGACAGACATGTCAGTGCTCATAAACTCTGACATATTCTACCAAGCCAAAAAAATTTGGAGTTCATGCATTGATCTGCATGTCTATTATTTGAGAACCAATCTAGCTGAATAGAAAACGCTCTTCATCAGGTGGGACCCTAAGTGATCTCTTTTCAAAAAAAAACTTTCAAAGACCATGCATCAAATCATAAGAGATTATAATGGGCATGTGGAGAGGTGATATAGTTGGACAGTGTACATCTTTCAAATACATTATCATTGAATTGTTTCCTGTTTGGTACTTGTAAATCCCCCAAGCATAGAATAAACCCCTTGAAGGCAGGTACTACCCCTTGAACTTCTTTTGTATAATACTTCTACTATATCTATCACAGTGCTAAACAATTAATTGGTGGTCATTTGATGTTTGATGGTTAAATAGTCATTGATTTCCATGCTTCCATCTTTTCCCTGCCTTTTTTCCCTAAAGCAAATTTGAATTTGAATTTCTGAAGCACTGAGGACTTTATGAATGCTGAGTCTTGAGGCAATTAGGAAAACTGGAGACAGGGGACTGATTTGGGAAATGCAACCATTCAGGGAGAGCTAAAACCACTCAGCCTTTGGGAAAGATTTAAGCAGACATTGATATTTCTTTTTTTTCTTTTGGTCTGGTCTAATCATCTCTGCTTAGAATCTCTGGTATATAGGGAAATCTCAGTGAGAGCTTAGGGCTTCTGTGACCCCTTTCAGAGATGTAAACATTGTAGGGGAGGACATTAATATGGAAGTCAGAAACTTGGCTTCTTGTCCCAGTTCCCCTGTTAACTAGCTGTGTGGCTATGGGCAAGTCACTTTAACTTCTTTGAAAACCTCAGTTTCCTCATCTGCAAAATCAGGGAATTGTACTACATGGACTCTAAGTTACCTTCCATAACTAAAATTATGAGCCTGTGATCCTATAATCTCAAATAGCTTATTTTCTCTGTTCCTCAGCTTCTCATCATAACAGAATGGGTGCCATTTAACATTTCAATTTCATCATGTGTAGCTAGAATGAGGAGGTGTGAAATCCAAAATTGTAACTCAGAAAGGAAAAAAATGCTGTGCTTCTCCGAGAGGGAAACATTTTGTCAGGACTGGGGTGAAAGAGCTAAAAACCAGGTTATATTTTATGTCAGATCAGACAGGGTCTTCTGCATCATCCCTTTCCTTGCTAAATTGACTGAAAGAAGATCTCAAGAAAGCTGCTGTAAGGCCCCCTTAAGAAACTTGGGGTGGGGGTAGAGAGACAGAGAAGAGATGGGGGTAGAGAAGAGACAGAGAGGGGGAACAGAAAAGAGACAAAGGGAGGGAATCAGAGGAGAGAGAGAGAGAGAGAGAGAGAGAGAGAGAGAGAGAGAGAGAGAGAGAGAGAGAGAGAGAGTGATGGGGGTGGTGGTGAAAGAACATATTTATTTAAGTTAGCTACTTGTCAGAAAGATCCCATGGTCAGAAGGGACCTTAAAGATTACAGTATCGTTGATTTTGATTTGGAAGGAACCTTTGAAGGCATTGAATCCAATACCCTTATTCAACAAAGAAACTGAGATTTAAGGCAATTAAATGATGTATCTAGAGTCAAGACAGTAAAAATCTAGGCAGGATTCAGTCAGACCTATCGACATCCAAGTTCAGCATTCTATCCACTACAACATCTAGCCTTTTCATTTCTAATTCCAACCTACTTATTTTACAGATGGAGAAACTGAGGCTCAGAAACAAGTATCTTGCTTAAATTCACACATAATAAGTGGTGGAGATGAGATCAGAGCTGTAAGGATGGTGAATCTTTGACCAAAAGAGAAAATTTAGGCTTCTAACTGAATCTGGCTCCTTTTGGCACCTTAGAAATAATAAAGTTCTTACTTAATAGGAAGCTATGGAGTAAAACAAGTGTGAACTGTTCCCCCGCCCCACTGCCCTCTGGTCCCATTCTCGCCCTTCCCCTGATTTTGTTGGAGGGGAGAAAGGGTGCATTTCTTCCTGTTTGTTGCTAGTGTGGTGTGCAATGCTTGCTCCCTAGTGGAAAAAATTCCTAGTTTATGTCTCTGGATGGGAGAAACCACCTGCTTTAAGCACCAAACTTCTCCTCTTCCTTTCCAGTCCTTCCCTCAAAGCTAGAGGCCATGAAATGCATGAACAACCAAGCTCTCTGCTCAGAACACTGGCAATGCTGACTTCTGATTTAAAGTGCATATATATTTTAGGAAATGTTCCAGAGTGTAAGGTATATAAAAGGCTGGGTCAGACACAGCCTGGGGCAGTGGGTGGAGAGGAACACAGACACTCCAAAGGAAGCTTGGCATACCAGCTTCAAAAAGTGGTTTGATTTCTCCCCTGCCCCCATCCCCATTTTGATCTTAAAAATGTCTGGAGCCCCAGGCAACTGAAGCTGCTGATGGGGAGAGGGGTGGCTTAAACCACATGACCTTCCTCCCCTACTACAAAAAGCTTCTGGTTAACAAACATTCTTTTTGTGATGGGAAGACAGAGAGAGATGGGATGGATACTCCCAGTGACAGAGACAGCTGGTAGCATTGGAGAGGCAGAATTGTCAAATGAGAAGGAGCAGCAAAGACAGAGAAATGTCAGAGGAATCTGTGTGACCAGGAAGGCGCTTTCCTTTTGCCTGCATTGACACCTAGGGGACTCTGTTATTTTGCTTCTACCTTCCTGGCTGGGTTGAGAAACAGGAAGGAGCAGCTCCAACCCCTGATCTCTCAATAGCGACCTCTTTGACCAGTGACAAGATGACATTGATGAGTTCCCAGGGGAGGCTGGCGAGTGTCGAGCTATTTTTCCTTCTTCTTTCACAAGCAATTCTTCAAGAGAAAAGACAATTGAAATAACCATCTGGGTCCCCTGGTCAATGTTCTATCACTCTGTACAATCCCCAATGACATTCTGAGGACACTAACATTCCCCTGGGCCTTCTGGTTTCCTCCAAAGATGAGAGGCAGCTGGTGTGGCCTCAGGAATAGGTAGGGCAAGGACAGGTTGCTGTTCTTTACTCATGTGTGATCTGAAGAAAATTAAAGCAAATCTCCTAGCTCCACAGTAACTCCCCCAGCCAATCAACAAGCATGGCAGCTGCCACAAACCAAGCCCTCGGCTCAATTCTGTCTTAAAAAACAAACAAGCAAAAAAAGACCTAGAAAAGGATCTTCTGCATTATCCCTTTCCCTGCTAAACTGGTTGAAAGAAACTCTCAAGGAAACTGTTTTGTACCCCCTGGGAAACACTGGGGATAGTGGTGGGCAAGAAGAGACAGAAGGGATAAGAAGAGCCAGTGGAAGTGGTAAAGAGACAGCTATGCCGAATGGAAAAGAGACAGAGGGTGCTGAAATAGAGAAAAAGAGATGGTGGGGAGAAAACATATTTATTTAAATTAACTACTTGCCAGGAACTAAATATAAACATCTTTTGCCTTCAAGGAACTTGTATCCTAAATGGAAAAAAAAAATCCATGTATAAAAAAGGTACTAGAAAAGGGGAGGTGATATCTCACAGTTTCATGGTTGCTCATAGGGGCTTGAAGTCCAGAGAATAAAATATAGAATCAAGCACAAAATGGATATAGCCATCTTCCCCTCTCCTTTCATCTCCTTTTCTTTTCCTCTTCCTTTTTACTCTTTTTCACCCTCCCCCTTTTTTTCTTCTTTCACACCTTTCTGTGTTACCTTTCTCACTTATTCTTGTACTTTCCCTTCTCATTCATCAACTTCCCTCTTGTCTTTCCTTTCTTCTTCACTCTGCTCATCCTTTTTTTATCTCTTCTAACTCCATCTTCTTCCCCTTCCTCACTTTCTTTTCCCTCTCCCTTGCCCACTTTCCCCTCTTCTTCCACTTCCCCTTCCCCTTCTTTCTTTACTTCATCACACTTAATCAAGTTCTTTCCTTTTCCCCTTCCTGTTTCCCCCTTTATTACCTATTCCTTTACCCTCTCCCTTCTTTCTTTTGCTTTCCCCTTTCTGCTTCCTTTCTTTCTCCCCCTCTTTTTCAATCTCTTCCTCATTCCCCCGCCTTTTGCTTGTCTCTGCTACAAATTTCAGACTAAATTTCTACAGGTCTAGTGTGACCTTTCGTCACCAGTTAAGTGTCTTCAGCTCTTTCCACATTGATTATTATCCCTGTCTTCTCTTCCAATTACCACTGATGGCCACCATATGTGACACATTAAAGACATAATGCATTTTGACTTGCATCTTGGTAATATTATCCGGCATTGGGAGGTTATGAGGAGCACGCCGCTGCTCTTTTTTTATTATTCAATTATTCACATTCAATTTATTCTCTCCTTGTTTCAATTCTCCACCCCACTCATTTCCTCCTTAATTTGAGTAAGCTGGTGAAAGTCCCCAGATTGCTTCAGCAAGAGAGATGAAATCCTCTTCCTACCTAGAGAATTCAATTCAATTATTCAATTCAGTTAAGCAAATATTTCCTGTTTTTAGCACCTGCTATTCAACAAAATAGTTTCAACTCAATAAACATTTATTAAGAAATGCTATGTTCAAGGAACTGTGCAGAGCACTGTATGTGAGGACACTTCACTGAATAATTTGAGGCCCTTTGACATGAGTTCCCTCTTCTCCCATCTTCTCCCATCTTCTCCATGCCCCTTCTCTCTCCCTCTCTCCAAGTTCTCTATCTGTGCTCTTGATCCTCTCCCTTCCTCTCTTCCTGGCAGATTGCATCTTTAATTATCCACTTTTCAACCTTTCCTTATCAAATGTTCTATCCTAATCATACTTTCAAACACACATATATCATATTGGACCAGTTCCCTCATGTTCTTATCCTATAGATGTCATCTCTTACTCAAAAGTCCTTATAAAAAGCTATCTACATTTGACTGCACTTGTAATCTGATTTTTTTACCTCATCTCTAAACTGAAATTGTTCATTTCCAAATTACCAGTGGCCTCTTAAATGTCAAATACAAAAGTCTTCTCTCAATCTTCGTTCTTCTTGACCTTTCTGCTGCATTTAGCACTACTGAATTCTCCCTCCTTGGTGATCTCTTCTTTCTAGTTTCTTGTGACCCTATCATTCTCCTGATTCTCCTCTTACCTATCTGACCTCTCCTCAGTCTTCTTTACTGGCTTATCATCCATATAGTTCCCCCTAACTGTGAGTATTCTCCAAAGACCTTTCCTAAACCCTCTTCTGTTGTGCTTCTATATTACTTCTCTTGGGGGCGGAGCCAAGATGGTGACAAGAAGGGATTGAGTCTTAGGAGCTCTCTGATAAAACTCATCAGCTAAGGACTCTAACTAAACTTTCGAGAGACAGAACCCACAGAGGGACCCAGTGAGGCAGTTCTCCTACTCAAGGTAACCTGGAAAAGAGCAGAAAGGCTCTGCTCCCAGGGATCGGAGAGGCAGCCTGCCAGAGGGGCAGCCCACCTGAGCCAAAGAACTTCAGCCTCCTGGAGGCAGCCCCAGGGCACTGGGAGCCGTGGCTCACAGCAGCGGGGGTGTCTCCAGAGCTGCACCGGGCACAAAGTGGGGGAACAGCGGGGGGGGGGGGGACCTCTGCCAGAGAGAGCATGTGGAGCCCAGGCCTCGGGGCACACAGGGAGCAGCTTGGTCTTTCTGCAGCCCAGACCAGGAAACAGAAGCAGGTGGAGCCGGTAAGCAGGAGGTTCCAGGGCATGAGCCCATTGAGCTGAGGGAGGGGAGTGAAGAGAAACTGGGAGCTTAGTCCTCTGCCCCTGGAATAGGACTCTGGGGTTCTGACCACGTTCAGATCCTGATCGTAGTCTAGGCCCCCCCATAGAACAGCAGCGCCCCCACCTCAGCCCCATGGCACAGGGGGGCACTTATGGTCATTCACAGACCAGGAGGGAGGACAGAGCCTCATACACTGAGACTCTTGTAGGAGTGTCCCAAAAGCTCAGGAAGCACCCCAAACCAGGCCCAGCCTGGGAAAATGAGCAAGCAGAGAAACAAAAAGAAGACTATTGAGAAATATTTTGCAAATGAGCCCAAGAAGGATCAAAATCCTCAGTCTGAAGATGAGGAAGCACAAGCTCCTGCATCTAAAGACTCCAAGAAAAACAGAAATTGGGCTCAGGCTATGACAGAGCTCAAAAAAGACTTTGAAATCAAATGAGGGAGTTGGAAGAAAAACTGGGAAAAGAAAGGAGAGAGATGCAGGAAAAACATGAAAATGAAGTCAGCAGCTTAGTCAAGGAAATTCAAAAAAATGCTGAAGAAAAGAGCATGCTAAAAACCAGCTTAGGTCAAATGGATAAAACAGTTCAAAAAGTTATTGAAGAGAAGAATGCTTTAAAAAGCAAAATTGGCCAGATGGAAAAAGAGATAAGAAAACTCTCTGAGGAGAACAAATCCTTCAGACAAAAAAAAAGAATTCAGGGAGATTGATGAATTAACCAGAAATCAGGAATCAATACTTCAAAACAAAAAAAAATGAATAATTAGAAGAAAATGTGAAATATCTCATTGAAAAAACAACTGATATGGAAAACAGACTTAGGAAAGATAATTTTAAAATTATTGGAATACCTGAAAGTCATGATCAGGAAAAGAGCCTTGACATCATTTTCAAAGAATTACTACAGGAAAATTGCCCTGATATTCTAGAAGCAGAGGGAAAAATAGAAATGGAGAGAATCCACCGATCCCCCAGAGAAAGAGATCCCAAAAAACCAACCCCCAGGAATATTATAGCCAAGTTCCAGAACTCCCAAGTCAAAGAGAAAATATTACAAGCAGCCAGAAGGACACAGTTCAAATATCATGGAGCTGCAGTCAGGATCTCACAGGACTTAGCAGCAACTACATTGGAAGCTCGTAGGGCTTGGAATACAATATACCGGAAGGCAAAAGAGCTTAGAATGCAGCCAAGAATGAACTACCCAGCAAGGCTGAATGTCCTCTTCCAGGGAAAAAGATGGACTTTCAATGAACCAGGGGAATTTCAAATGTTCCTTTTGGAATGGCCAGAGCTGAACAGAAGGTTTGATCTTCAGATACAGGACTCAGGTGAAGCATGGAGATTGGAGGAGAGGGGGGAAATATGAGAGACTTAATGAGGATGAATTGCATGCATTCCTGCATAAAAAATGACACTGATAATACTCATATGAACCTTCTCAGTTAATAGAGCAGGTAGAGAGAGCTTTTATAGTTGAAGCACAGGAGAAAGATGAATTATAAGATAAAATATGGTGTAAAAATGGAGTCAATAGGGAAAAAAAGGGAAATGGAATGGGAGAAAGAAAAAGGAGAGGGGTAATAGTCCAAGATATTTCACATAAGATTTTTTTTATTACAATGAGCTATTGCAATGATATGGAAGGGGGGAGGCAAGGGGGAATGAGGGAACCTTTGCTCTCATCAGAGATGGCTAGGAGAGGAAACAGCATATATACTCAATGGGGTATAGACATCTGGAGTAAGAAGGAGGGGGGAGCAGGCGGAAGGGGTGGGGATGTGAATAAAGGAGGAGAGAATGGACCATGGGAGGAGAGTAGTCAGATATAACACATTTACTTTCTTACTTCTTGCAAGGGGCTGGGATTGGAAGGCCTGCCCAGGACCATGGGGCCAGGTGGATTCTGGGCCTAAGGGGTGGTATAGGGGCTCAGGGCTTCTTGGCCCCAGGACCAGGGATCTGTCTGCTGAGCCAGTCAACGACCCTACAGCAGAGTCAGAGTGAAAGGAGAGAGAAAATAGAGTACATGGTAGTGGAGAAATAAGAAAGGAGGGAGTTGCGATCAGCAATGGCAACGGTGGAAAAATATGGAAGTAACTTTTGTGATGGACTTATCATAAAGAATGAGATCCACCTATGACAGAGTTGTTGGTGTTGGAACAAAGACTGAAGCACATTTTTTGTTATTATTATTTGGGGGAGGGTGCAGGGCAAGTGGGGGTGGGTGGCCTGCCTGGGGCCACATAGCAGGGTGATCTTTGGGTGTCTGGGGCCAGATTTGGACCCAGGTGCTCCTGGCTCAAGGGCCAATGCTCTGTCTTCCACTCAGCCACCCCTACTATTATTACTATTTTATTTTATTTTGGGTTTTTTTTTCTTTTTTTTGGTTTTTGCAGGGCAGTGGGGATCGGGTGGCTTGCATGTCACATGGCTGGGTGATTGTTGGGTTTATGAGGCTGGATGTGGGCTCAGGTGCTTGTGGCTCCAGGGCTGGTGCTTTATCCATTGCACCACCTGGCCATACCTACAATTATTACTATTTTTTTAATTTTAATTTTTTTCTCTCCCCTTTACTTTTTTTTTCGCCCAAGCAAGTCTATCTATATTGATGGGGGAGGAGAGGTATTTTGTTTACTTGTAAACAAGAATATTTTATTAATGTAAAAAAAACATTTGTACAAAATGAGAATAAAAAATAAATTTAAAAAAGAAAAAGAAAATATATTACTTTTCTTAAATTGCAAATCTTCCCATGAATTTAACTATCATTTATATGCAGATGATTAACATTTCCAAATTTATCATCAATCTCTCTCTCTCCTGAACTTCCATCTTGCACCATCATCAGACTTCCTCCTAAGCTTCCATCTTATACTATCATCTATTGGTATACATTTTTAAAATGTAATGTAACAGAGATCTCAAATTCAACATCCAAAGCTTACTCTTGGGCAGCTTACAAGTGGGGAGATTTGGGGGATGATTCCATTTATGTCTAGATTCCCAAAATTTGTAATCTCAGCATTATCTTGAATTCTTCACCATCTCTTACCCTGCTGATAAATTTTGTCAGTTCTACCTCCACAATATTTCTCTCAATTGACCCCAAATTCATGTTTTACCTCCACAACAATTCTCTTAAGAGACCCCTTTCTTCACTTATCCATAGCTAACCTTAGTTCAAACCTTCAAGACTTCTAACCTAGGTTCTTGCAATAGCCTCCAAATTGAGCTTCAAGTATCTTCCTACTACAATTTATCCTTCAAATTGATGTCAAAATAATTTTACTTAAGCAAAGATCTAGTCCTGTGACTAAACTACTTGACTGATTCCAGTGGTTTCATATTGTCTATAAAATAAAACATGTCCTTCTGTTTGACTTTTAAAGTTCTTCACATGAAACATGCCATCCATATATCCAGAAAAAGAACTATAAAGTCTCAATGAAGATCACTTTTTGAAATTTAATTTTTGTTTTTGCTTTTTCATGGTATTTCCCTTTTTCCTGATTCTTCTCTCACAGCATAACTAATATGAGAATATGTTTAACATGATTACACATGTATAACCTATATCAGATCACTTGTTGTCATGGGGAGAAAATTCTACAAAATTCTACAAAAATGAACATTGAAAACTATCTCTACATGTAATTGGAATAAAATAAAATGCTAAATTAAAACCAAAATTTTTTTTAAAAAGATAAAGTTCTTCACAATCTGGCCCAGACCTATATTTTCAATTTCATTGAAACTCTCTCACACTTCAAATTCCATCCAACCCAATTACTCAAGTATGCTTCATATATGGCATTCCATCCATTCCCAGTACTTGGAATTCATTCTCTTCTTAGTTCTATTTCAATCCCTCTATTCCTTCAAGACACAACTTAAACACCATCTTTGGCATCAAATCTTTCCTGATTACCCTTGCTAGTGTCCTACCAAACTATTTTATGTTAAACTACTATGTGTGTATATTGGTCTACATTCATGCTATACATACACTCAGGAAAATGATTATCCAGGCTTTTATTAACTATATCCAGGCATGAGAAATTCATTAATTTTCAAGGCAGTCCATCTCACTTTTGGACAATTTCAATTTTGGGGATTTTTTTAAAAAAATTAAACTAAAATGCACCCCTGTGTAAGAGACATTGATTTTTTAAAATGATTCTGCCTTCTGAGAGCAAAGAGAATTAGTCCAATTTATGTACGACAGCCCTTCAACCACTTGAAGACAACTTTCATGTCATTTAAGTCTTTGCTTCTTTAGGTAGCTAGTTGCAATAAATAGCATACTAGAGCAGGGGCAGTTTATTAAGCAACTCATTTAATCTCAGTTTACTTCAGTTTCTTCAATTATAAAATAGAGATAATAATAATATCAACCTCCTATGGTTGATGTGAAAATAAAATAAGATTTTTATAAATTGCTTTGCAAAATTTATTGTGCCTTAAAAATGCTAAAAGTAAAGATTTAGCCATCTTTTCTCCTCCTGAACCCAGATCCTTCAACTCACTATTCTTTTCATCATCTTCTCTCTATTCACTTCACCCTTCTCTAGACACACTCTAACTTCTCAATGACACATAGGTGGTGACCAGAACATTATAGAAGTGGAATGATAGTCAGAATATTAAGGAACTCTTTATACTCTTGTTCTGAACACAAGGATATTAACAGTACAACCTAAGATCACCTTGACATTTTTCTTAAACTTATAGTTCACAAAACAAACAAACAAATAAATAAATTGATAGATAGATAGATAGACAGATAGATAAATAAATAAACTCTCTGGTTCTTTCACACAGTCCAATCATTTTTCCATCATCCTGTATATAAAGTTCATCCCCTAATAAAGAATTTAAAATCTGTGCTCAGAGGTGGAAAGAGCTGGGTCAAGTTAAGGAAAATGCAAAATAGTAATCTAGAATATGTTTTATTTTAGAGGCAATGTGAAACCACTGGAGTCAATCAAGTAAATTAATCACACATCTAGATTTTTGTTTAAGAAAAATTATTTTGGCATCAGTGTGAATGGTGAAGTGTAGTGAGAAGAGACTTGAGGCAGAGAGATCTATTTGGAGGCTATTGCAAGAACCTAGGTTAGAAGTCTTGAGGACCTGAACTAAGGTGATAACTATGGATAAGTAGAGAAAGGGTTCAGTTAAGAGAACTGTTGTGGAGGTAAAACATGAGTTGTGGAGGAATATGAAGTATGTGATGGGGAAAGATGAAATTGGAAATGTAGGTTAGAAGGATGCTATTTAATGGGGCCTAAAAGTCTTTTCCAACTGACTATCTGAAGAACTACTATTGAGAGCAATAAGTATGTACCTGGATCAGTCAGCAACTTTCCAATATCCCTCCTATCAGATTCTTACTTTTATCCAATTCAGAGTAGTACTCAACAATGTAGGTTCTATGTTGGAATGAAATAAGGCCCTTGTAGGTCAAGCAATAGTTAACAAAAATAAGTTTACTTGATTGTAGCATGGAAATAATTCAACAAGAATACTGGAGTATACTTGACCATAACATAGAAAGCTCTATTATTAGCTGTGTGACCTTGGACAAGTCACTTAATTCTGATTGCCTTGCATTCAGGGCTATCTCTGGTCACCTGATTCATATCTAGTCACTGGACTGAGATGGCTCTGGAGGAGAAAGTGAGGCTGGTATTTTAGCATGGCAGGCAACCCCTCATTCAAATCTTATTTGCCTGCTTGTCATGATGTCAGGGTCTTCTTTGAGAATAAAGGTCAAATATTATTATCTAGTGTTTCCCACCTCCTTTTGGAAACTCATTGTTCAGCAGGGAAGGGTGGAGTGACTTACTTGATCTTGAGACATCCACCAAGAAGGGGCCATGTGAGTGGGTCTCCTTTTGTCCTTAGGCAATTAGACAGTCACTTCAACACAGTCAGAGAATATCAGGAAACTATATCAAGGGAGGTACAAACTGATCAAGTCCTTGAGACAACTTTGTTCCCTTGGGGGAGGGAAAGAGGTGGGATAGATAAAATTATGTTAAAACATGTTGCTGGGGTAGGGAGGTGGGAGACTTGGATAGACAGTGGTCCTATCACATGTAGTTTGCAACCCTTGTATAAGGAAGGGTATATGGACTGAACTTTAAAGTCACATAACCAACACAATGGAACCATTCTCTCTGATTCTCACAAGTTTTCAAACCCCAGCAGAAGAAGAATTATTCACAAGTGAAAAAGCAAATGCATCTATCTCTATACTTTCCTACTAGACCCATGCTGACAGAATGGTAAGCCTGACCCCATAACCTTATCCTATGAGATGCACTTAGCAATTCCCTTGCTGTTGCTACATCTGCCAGCTACCTTGCTAACCTTCCCCTCATCCTATGCTTTTATGACAGTAAACAACAGAACTTGTCTGCCTCCACCCCATCCCCATCCTGTGAGATGAAGGAACAGATGAAGAAAAGTGAAAAACTTGCTCTGCCTTTTAGGACAGTGTAGTAGCATTCTATGTAGCATCAGTTATCAACCAGAAAATTAAGAGAGAAAATTGGAGGACACAACTGTGTATGTGTATGGGGGGGGGGGGGGTAGGAAGTATCAGTGGCAAGGTGGTTCTATCAGCCCTAAAGGAAACTGCCATGCAACTGAAGTCACTTCTGTCCCATCCCCCTGTAGTCACTTGTAATAGAGACTGAGACTGATGAGAAGTGAGTTCCCCAACATGAGAGGAGGCTGAAATAGGTTTGGGGGTCAAGCTTTTTGGAAAACCACCAACAAAGGGAAGGATTCAAAAAGTGAGCGATAGAAGAATATAAGGGGAAAGGGAGACTAGAAATGTCAAATTAATATGATTTTTAAAATTCAGTTAAAATCTTAAGCACAAGAAGATAAACCTACAGAGAACAAATTAGCAACATAAGGGAATATGACCTCCAAGTTCATCTAGATGAGTCCAAACATCTCTAAATAAACATTGCAAGGTAAAGTAAATAATTCAACAACTGATATGGCAGAGGATGCTGGAAATTCACAAATGATTATATATCAAAAAAGCAATGAATTTTGTAGGTGATTAGGAGGAAGACCTTCAAATACAAAGGAAAAGAAATTTGAATAACACAAAGCTTCTTTTTCCATCAGAAAATGAAGAAAGCAGTGGAATAATGTGTTCAAAAAAATAAAGGAATTCAAAAATAAATACAAGGTGACAGAGCCTGCAAACCTGCACTTCACTAAAAAAAAAGACAGAAATTTAATAAAAGAAATCTCTGAAACATTGCTACAAAGAAAAGCAGACAAGAGCAGCTTATTTGCTTTGTAAATACCCCCAGATTATAGAACAATCAAAGTAGTAGTGTAATAAGTAATCTTAAGGAAAAAAAATGTAAAGACTATATGGGCTTAGAATATGACTGAAACATTCATTATCTTATGTAGTAATGAGTCACCTCACACTTAAAGGCAAAGCTCCTTGAGTTATTTTTATGAAAAAAAAACAATAAAATGGATAAAACTTTGATTAATTTAATATTAAAAAGAAAGAAGAAAACTAAATTACTGTATCAAAAATGAAAAGGGTGAACTAACCACCAATGAGGATGAAATTAAAAAGATAATTTGGAGCTATTTTTTCTGAACTGTATACCAATAAATTTGATAACCTGCGTGAAATGGATGAATATTTATGAAGATACAAACAGCCCAGATTAGCAAAAGAGGAAATAAAATTCTTAAATAGCCCTATTTTCAGAAAAAAGAAATTGAAGAAACCATCAATAAACTCCCTAAGAAACAGTCTTCAGGTCTAGATGGATCCACAAGTGAATTCTACCAAACATTTAAGGAACAATTAATTCTAATTCTACATAAACTATTTTTTAAAAATAGGAAGAGTTGGGGCAGCTAGGTGGTGCAGTGGATAGAGCACCAGCCCTGAAGTCAGTAGTACCTGGGTTCAAATCCGTTCTTAGACACTTAATAATGACCTAGCTCTGTGGCCTTGGGCAAGCCACTTAACCCCATTTGCCTTGCAGAAAACCTAAATAAAATAAAATAAAAATAGGAAGAGTTTTGCTATACTCCTTTTATAACACTAATATGATACTGATATCTAAACCAGGAAGAGCCAAAACAGACAAACAAAATTATAGACCAATTTCCCTAATAAACATTGATGCAAAACCTTAAATAAAATTTTAACCAAGAGATAACTGGGATAATACACCATGATCAGGTAGGATTTATACCAGTAGGCAGGCATGGTTCAATATTAGGAAAACACTCAACATAATTGATCATGTCAATAACAAATCTACCAAAAGCATATGATTTTCTCAAAAGACACTGAAAAAGCCTTTGACAAAATCCAACATCTATTCCTATTAAAACACTTGAAAGTATAGAAATAAACAGTTTTCCTTAAAAAACAAGCAGTATCTATCTAAAACATCAACAAATATTTTATATATAATGGGGATAAACTAGAAACATTTCTAATAAGATCAGGGATGAAATAAGGATGTTCATATCACCATTACTATTCAATATAATATTAGAAATGTTAACTTTAGCAGTAAGAAAAGAAAAATAAAAGGAATCAGAATTTGTAATAGGAAGCAAAGTTTTCACTCTTTGCAGTTGCTATGATGGTATACCTAGAGGATCTGAGAAAATCATCTAAAAAACTACTTGAAACAATTAACAAATTCAGCAAAGAAGCAGGATATAAAATAAACCCATATAAATCATTAGCATTTCAATATATATGAACAACAAGAGCAAGAGATAGAAAAAGAAATTCCATTTAAAGTAACTGCAGATAACATTAAATACTTAGGAATCTACCTCCCAAGACAAACCAAGAAATGCTATAAACACAACTACAAAACACTTTTCACACAAATAAAAGTCAGATCTAAACAACGGGAAGTATATTGTACATGATTAGGTCAAACTATTATTATAAAAAATAATGATTCTACCCAAATTAGATTATTTATTTAGTGTCAAACCAAATTACCAAATATTATTTTACCAAGCCAGAAAATATATAATAAAATTCTTATGGAGTAGCAAAAAGTCAAGAATATCAAGGAAACTGATGGAAAAAATTATGTAAAATATAGTGGCCTACTTAGCATTACCAGATCTAAAACTATACTATAAAGTGGCAGTCATGAAACTGCTTAATACTGGTTAAGAAATAGAGGAAAGTATTAGTGGATTAGGATAGGTTCAAAAGAAACAGTAATAAATGACAACAGTAATCTATTGTTTTCTACATTGGGAATCAAAGACATATCTAATACATATTTAAGGCTTTACACATCAGAAAATAAATTGTATCATACTTAACAGAAAGTGAGAATTTCCCAAAAGGACTTCAGGAGTTTTTAGTTAGAAACTCAATCTTCTCCAAAGACTGATGCAAAGAGTTTTCTGGTAATTGTACACCTCAAGTAATCCATATGTCTTAACCAAAAACTGGCCCCATAATCAATCAGTTATTATTTCCACGTTCATTTGATTATTTACAGATACTTAAGTAGTGGGACTTCCTTTTCTAAATTCAGGCTGTTGGCTCTCTCCCTCCCAACTTGAAAAGTCCCTAATCTTTCATCCAATTAGAAATCAGATTACCTAATATTGTATGTTTTATTTGATTTATTGGCTTTGTTTGATTTTTTAATGTATAAAAATCTATTTCCCTCTGAATTAGGGCCTATCTGTAAGCTGAAAAAGAGGTCATACTTTACTCAATAACTTATTAAAAGCTCAGAAGATTGAATCTTTGTTTCTTCAGTCATTTCATCTTTTACCCACCACACTTAGAAAGATGACTAGGATGATGAGGGTACTTAAAAGAGTATCATTCAATATGTATATATCTTATGCCTAATAGTAGCCATCCTGATGGAGGAAGGAGAGGAAAAAATTAATGCACAGTGGAGTAAAGAAGAAAACCTACAAGGAAGCAAAGAAAAGATGGACAGTTTAGTCCAATATGTAGTATTTATTATTTATGCTTTCTTGAAATGGGAATTTATTGCTTTATATTATGAATTCTTTCTTGTATTGTTACACAGACATAACCGTGCTTCTTTCATATTTTGTATTTAAATTTAAAATAAAGAAATACATTTTAAAACAGTTTCATACAAAGATTAGTTGAAAGAAATGGGAATGTTTAGCTAGGAGAAGAGAAGACGGGAAATATGATAGGTGTATTCAAATACGTGATGATCTAGGGCAAGGAAAAGAAATTTAATTTGTTTAGTTTGAAGTTAGAAGGTAGTACTAGAAATAATCAGATATTATGGGAAGAAAAATTTTGAGTAAATATTATGAAAAATTGTAATGTTTAGAATCATCCAAATAAAAGATAGCTAAGTATGACTGATCAGGAAAGCTTAAATTCTCTATCATTAAGGCTTCTTATAAAGCAGATGGTCTGGAAGAGAATTAATACATTGCTAGGGAATAAACTACCTCTTAAGGTCCCACTAATCAGAGGGGTGCTAAAGCCTGCTCTACTGGAGTCTATTGTTAAATTCTCAGACTGAGCGTTTACACCTAGAGACGGGAATAACAGTCATAATCTGTAATATACACATGATCTCAGTGATGAAGAATGTGGACTTAGAAGTTGCTTTTAAGGAAGTACTGGTCACTAAATTTGTCACATAGTCTGATATAATGCATTCTGCTGAAGAGCAGGAAATGTTTCTGGTTGCCTTGTTTTGTAGTGTCCCTATATCCCTAGCATCTACAACAATACTTACAACATAGTAGGTACTTACTGATGAATGAATGAATAAATGAATGAATGATAGTCAAACACTTTGGAGTTCCCTAGACCTAAAATTTCTGGTACTTCACAGCACATAACTCTTTCCCAGGGTATCACAAAACAAAATAAACACAATGACATAGTGGGAAGGTCACTCAGGGACAACGAGCCTCAATACTTGCCTCTATCACTCTCCCAAACTTCCTCCTTTAAGAATGAAAGTTATAGGCACAGTACAATTAAATGCCTTAGGAAAACCAGAGTTTCTGGTTCTCCCAGATTTTATCTGTTTCCTAAAAACTACTTGAGAATTGGAAAGAACTTGTTACTACATTAAGGATATTGCCAGCAGCTGCTGGGTAGAATGTAGGAGAAAGACTATTATTGTTCAGTTGTGTCCAACTCTCTGTGACCCTTCTTGGTGTCTCCCTGATGGGCTAACATTGAGACTCAGTTTCCTCACCTGCAAAATAACAGACTTGGATTAAATTATCTCTAAAGTCTTTTCCAGCTGTAAGCATTTTATGATTCTGTGAAATAAAGAACAAAGCACTATGTAATGAGGTACTAAATTGTGTCTAACTAAATAATAATAATAGTAAATCCTGATTACAATTTTCTGTGAGGTGGTACTGATTCAGATGCACTGACCTGTTCTATTGGCATACCTGCTTAATATCTTAATTAGTTCTGCACAAACACTACATTAAGAAAAATACTGGGGACAATTAACTCCATACAGACAGTGCTATAAAAATAACAGTATTAAAGCAAGGTTTTAACATTCTGAATGAAGTAAAGCAACAGTGGTGTAATAGGCAGAATTAGACTCAGAGTCAGAATATCACATTCAGACACAGACACAGACACAGACACAGACACCTTATGTGACCCCAAACAACCCCACAGCCCTCTACCACACACCCCACACACACATACATACAACCCTCTCTCTAAGGCTATCAATGATCAATTGACAGGTGCCAATCTGCATGAGTAGGAGCTTCCCTTATTGGTAAATCAATGAAATTAGAGGTCAAGTCTCAGAATAAAGTAAAACGGTTTTGTCACAACTGATAACCTCCCTGAGTTTGGTTGTTTAGCAAAGAATTTAATTAAACATGGTGTTGACCTCCAGAGTTTGATCTAATAAGGGTCAAATTTTAGCCTCTAAAGTTCAATCTCAAGAAGGAACAAACAAAATTAGGTTCATTTACACATTTATTTAAATTTCTCTAAGTTTGCTCATGTGTGGGGACTGGCTAGAGAACAAGACCCCAAAAGGAAATTTTGAGAGGGGTTCTTTTGCAATTCCATTATCAGAAGATCTGAAAAATTTGCTTCTCACTGTCGATGAAGGAAAAGACCCTCAACTCAGTGGCGTATTTTATGTCAGATATGCTAGAGGCAGAAATTCCATTAGGTCCAGGTGAAATGTCCCCTTGCAACTCAGGACCTTTGTGCCTCTGTAAAGCAAATCTTCCCCTTCCAAGGTATCAGTGCCACCCAGTGGCCACTGACACAGCAGAGAGATTCATATTTCTTAAAGGACAAAATTTGTCTTTGTTTTTAGGTAATGTCAGCACAATATTATTAATAAATTTATTAAACTAAAATATTAAATCTTTATTTCATATGCAGAAATATGGGGAGGTTATAAATTGACCCATGCCAAACATTATTGGTCTGGAAATCTTAGGTTGGGTAAATCTACAGAATTTGCTCAGAGAAAAATGTGGGAACCTGTTAAAATATCCCTTTTAGTTTTTTCTCCAAAATGAATTAAGAGAACCACTGAAGATACAACAAACCCTGTTGACTGTGGATACCCTAGGTGAAAGTCAGTCCTACTTTTGCTTTTAGAAATCCATTCCCCCTCCTCAGCCCTACCAGAAGTGGGTAAGACAGTTCCAGATGGCAGAAGTGCTTTGGAGTCACTTGAAATGGCTTCATCTATTGTAGGGGAGGTTTCAGTGCTCAAGAATTGTGTCACGTTCTATTCTTTGCCTATAATGTCATCATTTGATATGGAAACGATGCATACTATTAAAATGGTAATTTGATTTTTAAATATGTTTTAGCAGGCAGCCTGTTCTGGTATTTATCTTGCTTTTTCCATACCCTTTATTCCTGAACTGTATGAAGAAAATATTACTACTGTACATGCTGAAATCATTAATTCAAGTATACCAACTGACATGATTACTCTCTTTTTCTTCTTTTTGGGTGGATTTAGTTTGGTAAATATTATAGATCAGGAAGAAGTCACTAAGTATACTTTGATTCTTCAGAGTGATTTGGTTTAGATGCATCTCTTTTAAAGGGTTTCATCTCATAATCCTAGATTCTAACACCTAGCCTTACTCCTAAATGGAATAGGTTGCTGCCTACACAACCAAATTACTACCCTTCTTCCCCTCCCCATTCTCCTCCACCCATTTGAAGGTATTTCATTTGGGTTAAAGGATCTTAGAAATCACCATTTAAAATGTTAACAACTTCAAAAAGGGAACCTTTATCTGGTCATTAACACTTTAACCCACATTAACTTCATAGATAATTAGCTGTGATTTAAAAAGAGGATGACCTCTAAGAAATAGGAATTTGGCTGGTAAAAGTAGGAATCTGTTTTATCCTGAGGCAGAGCCTGGGAAGAAAGAGAAGGCCAGATCTAGTTTTGCTTTTTTTTTTTTTGAAATATAGCTCTGAAAAATCAGGCTTATGATAAAACCCATTGAGATTCAAATGAGGTTACTTGACTAGACCTTTAAAACCCTAATCGCTCTCATTGACTGGCCAAAAATAGGCTCCAGCCCAAACTTCACTTGGTCATTGCTTTGGCTTTGATGGCTCATAGGAAGTGTAAATAGAAATTGCTTCTGTTCTCTCTGTCCAGAAACTCTAAGGATCTTCTTTTGTGAAGGCAAAGTAGACCTTTTTTTTGCTTCAATTCTTACCTCCCTCTTAACTAGTGAAGAGATGTTGCCTTAGACAAACTGAGACCTTAACTTAAAAAGATGTCTCCCCATTGTGTCCAGGGCCAATTATCAGGACCTATGTCTTGCCAAAGATCTATGTCTTAATGATTATGGAAAAGAGTGGGGTTGATGACTTTGCACAGCTCTGTCTCACTTAACTCTAATTCACTTCCAAGTCAAGAGTCACCCTCAGGATGTCACTGGTCCTCTTTAAGAACCAAAGACAAATAATAGCAACATGGCTCTGAGGAGAAACTGGTTCCCTGAAAAGGGAAGAAGGAACTATTTTTTAAAAATATTTTATTTATTTAAGGCAATGGGGTTAAGTGACTTGCCCAAGATCACACAGTTAGACAATAATTAAGTATCTGAGGTCAAATTTGAACTCAGGTCCTCCTGACCCCAGGGCCAGTGTTCTAGCCACTGTATCACCTAGCTGCTCCAGGAGAACTATGGAGGAGAAAAGAGAAATTTGAAAGGGAAGTTAGATAGAATATTAACCTTTATCCTACTTCATAATTCTATTAAGCCAGCCTGAATTTCTGCTTCTTCCTTCCAACTTGAAAAATTCTCTTTGGTTGTAACCTATAAATTGTGCTGGTGTTACTAATTCTGAAAGTCTTACAGAACTCATCCTACCCCGACTCAATGAGTAGTGTCCAGGGGTGAGGGATTTTCAATAAAACTGAAATGTGCCAGAGACAGAGCAAGGTGCTATGATTTGTGCTGGGGATAGAAAGACAAAAATTAAACAATCACCCTCCTCAAGAAGCTCACATTGTATTGGATGTGGGGATGAAGTGAATGAATCCTGAACTCAAAAATGACAAATATGAAATAGGAACAAGTAATTTCAATTGATAACAATTGAGAGAAATCTAGTTTGAGCCTTAACTATTTCACTTACTAACCTTATATTTATGGGTAAATCAATCAACCTCCACCAAATGTCATTTTCCTCATATATAAAATGAGGATAGTGATACTTACACAGTCAACTTCATGGGATTGTTATATAGGAAGTATTTATTATTGTTACTGTTATTGTTCAAATATAAAATACAATTAGGGATATTAGATGGGGTCTGGTGCTACAATTCCATTATCATAGGGTACTCCCTCTATCAATGAAGACTGACTATAGTCTTAGAGATTTGCCTAGAGTACTGAAAGATTGCCAATAGTCTATTAAATATTTGTTATGTCAAGACTATTCTTACTTCTTTTCTTTCTTACCTGCCTTAATCACTAAACCCTGGGCGTAATGCCCTCCCAGTTTAATTTTTTTTTTGGAAGTGGTCATTCTTGGTCTCTTCGACTCAACTTTCTCTTACCTAACCTTAATCATTGAATGGACATTGCCTCAGTCACACTGTGACCTCGGAAAGACCCAGTTTTTGTTTTGGTTTTTTTAGGGGTTTTTTTTGCAAGGCAAACGGGGTTAAATGGCTTGCCCAAGGCCACACAGCTAGGTAATTATTAAATGTCTGAGGCTGGATTTGAACCCAGGTACTCCTGACTCCAGGGCCGGTGCTTTATCCACTAGGCCACCTAGCCTCCCCGAAAGACCTAGTTTTAAAAAGGCAAGGTCTCACACTGCATCCAGGGCCACCTCCAGTCATCGTGAATCATATCTGGTCCCTGGACCCAGATGGTTCCCGAGGAGAAAGTGAGATTGATGACTCCCCTCCCAATCCAATTCACTTCACTGTTATGGCATCAAGTCCCTGATGTCATAATCTTCTTCAAAAATAAAGACAGACATCTAAGTGCTTGCTAAGTGCAGGCACTGTGCTAAAGGCTAAGTATACAAAGAAAGATAAAAGATATTTCCTGCTCTCAAAGATCTCACAGTCTAATGGGACAGGCAACAGGCAAACAACTGTGTATAAACAAGCTTTATACAAAATAAATCTGAAATAATTAATAAAGGGAAGATTCTAGAATGGAGGGGGATTGGGAAAAGTTTTTTATATGATACGAGATTTTAAGCAGGATGTGAAAAAATGCCAGAGAAACCAGAAAGCAGAAATGAGGAGGGGAAGAGCCAGTGAAAATACCCAGTCAGGAGATGGAATCTCTTGAGTGAGAAATGGCAAAATGGCCAAGTGTCACTACATTCCAGAGTAAGGAGGTTTGTGTGTGTGTGTGTGTGTGTGTGTGTGTGTGTGTGTTTGTCATTGAGTGGAATATAATCTGTAAGAAGACTAGAAAGATTTGGAAGAGAAGCAGATTATAAAGGACTTTGGATGTCAAAGGAGAATTGACTTGGCCCCTGTCATATAGCTATGCATCAGAAACACGACTTGAACTCATGGCTCCAAAGCCACTCAGTCAATAAGCTTTTATTAAGCACTTAATGTGAAAAATTATAGGGTGTTTGGTTTCCTCAAGCTGTAAGAGGAGACTGTTAGTTAAAATAATCTCACAGGTATCCACCAGAAAAAAGGCTACAGTTCTGGGTTAGTGATTAGGCTGAAATGACACCAGCTTCTACAGGCAGGAATGTGAAGATGAAACAAAGGAAAAGGAAATGAACCTGATCAATCACCATGCTGGATGAGGTCCCCTCACCAGACATTAAGTTGCCTTACCTAGTGGGAGACCAAAACCAAATCCTTGAGATCCATACATATTACCATACACTCCCCCTGTGATGATTGAGGCTCATCAGCATACCAGGAAAACATATTAAAGAGTGGTATGGGGGGCATATCGATTAGATTGTATCACTGATGATTCAGACCAAGGGCTGTCTCAGAGGGGAAGAGAAAGCCTCTCAAATTGTATATGATTGGACATTGTCACAATTCGGGACATTTTTCCCCCACTAGAGGAGATTGTCCGTTTTCTGCAGGAAAGTTAATAAAAGCTATTTAATTACTCTAGACTAAGTTTTTATAATTATGGAACATTTATAATACTTACTACTTACCAAGAACTCTACTAAGCACCAGGGATACAAAAAAGAGACATTTCTGCCCTCAAGGAGCTTACAATCTAATGAGGGAGACAACATGCAAACAAATATATTCAGGATAAATAGGAAAAGTGCTAGAATTAAGAAAGATTGGTAAAGGCTTCCTTCCTGTGGTCATATTTTAGCTGAAATTTAATGGAAACCCAGAGCAGGGAGAGTATTACAGACATGAGTAGAAAAAGAAAATGCCTGGAGGGTAGGGATGGAAAGCCTTGTTCATGGAACTACCAAGTGGTTGTTACCTCACTGATAAAAAAGTAAGTGGTGGGGAGTAAGGTCTAAGAGGACTGAAAAGGCAGGAAGGGGCTAGATTAAGAAGAGCGTTAATCCCAAACAGAGATTTTTATATTTGATCTTGAAAGTAATAGGAAGCCTATAGAGGTGATTGAGTGGGTAGTTGGTGGGGAGGGGCCAGGGTGGTTAGCAGTATTTGAAGAGCAAAAGGAGGGAGGAGGAAGTATTTGAGAGATACTGAGAAGGTAAAAGGAAAGGCCTTGGCATCAGAGTGGATTGCCACTCTATCCCTGGTGCCTTTAAGCTATTGTTATAATTATGAATCCTCACCATCTTCATTAGTTTACTTCACACTTCAGTGATGTGCTATTGGTATAAGTAGTCCTTTCATAAATGCAAACAGAACACTATCCCTCAATAACTTTCTAGTCTCTCTTCATCATTTCATGTACCTGGAGAAAAAAATAAATAACAGTCTTTACCTAGTGGCCAATTTCTTAGTAATAAGCATCTTCAAACTCAGCTATCCTTTGTCTTTGGATAGCAGACACAAAGCCCAGTGATAGTTTCTATACATGAAGTCTTTCCAGCTGAGGGAATCTTCCTCTCAAGAAAAGATTATATTCTTTTGACTGAGGCTTCCAAAGTCCAAAGTCATCTCTATACCAAAATGAAGCAGCAGAACAGAAATTTGGTGAAAAAATAATTTGAATGGGTTGTTGTGAAAAATTTGTAGTATTCTGATTAGGCAGCTGGCTTGCTCTGGGGTCAGATGACAACTTTGGTATTAGGCCATGCTAACACTGTATGTGGGGGCAGCTAGGTGGTCCAGCAGATATAGTCAGACCTGAAGTCAGAAAGATTGAGCTTCCTGAGTTCAAATATGACCTCAGATGTTTACTAGCTGTGTGAACCTGGCTAAGACATTTCATTTTGTTTGCCTCTCTTACATCATCTGTAAAATGATTTAGAGAAGAAAATGGCAAACCATTCTAGTATCTTTACCCAAAACACTCCAGATACTGCCTCCTCCCTCCTTTTTCTCTTCTAATATTGCTAACCACCCCAGTGGTCATTCTTGCATACTTAGACTATTGCAACAATTTTCTGCTGTGTTTCCCTCAAGTCTCTCTCCAATCTATTCATCTACCAAAATGATTTTCTTAAAATGCAAGCCTGAGTCAAATATGACTAAAAAATGATGGAATGGGATAGGATGGAGTAGGAAGAGATGGGAATAGGAAGGACTTGAAAGGGATGAGATTAGACTGGGATCAGATGGGGAAGGATGGGATAGGTTAGGAAAGGAAAAAGGGATTCCATTTCAAGGGGATACATTGTTTCAATCATGTCAAGAGCTGAAGATTATATTTGTTGAATGAGAAGATGAAGGATCTCTGCATTGATAACCAAAATGAAAGGAAATACAAAGGAAAACAAAGAAGTCACTGAACCTTTTAATGTGTTTGAGAATAGTTTTGTGGAAAGAGAATTCTATCAGTCAGAAGACCTATTTTTGAATCCCTAGACTACCTCTTACTAACTCTGTGGCCTTGAGCAATTCGCCTCACCTCTCTGGACCTCAGTTTCCTCTTCTGAAATAATGGGGGAGCTGGCCTTGATGATCTCCCAAATTCCCTTCCAGCTCTAAAAGTACATATTTCCATGTTATTAAAGGACAACTGCCATATGGCGATCAAAGTCTCCTCTCCCTTCATTTGGGTTTGTTTAATGTAGAGGGAGAGCTGACAGAAGTGCTAAGGCATTGTGATGCCAAGAAGCAACTCTTTCTCTCTGCCCCCCCATCCAGATCCCTGCCAAGCCCAGCTCTGCATTCCAAGTAGTCAGAGAAGAAAAAAAAAAAAACAAGATGCAATTTTCTTTCCTGTTTAATCATGAAAAGGTTGTTTTACTATCCATCCTTCCCACATTGTGGGCCTTCAGGGAGGAGTAAGGAATTTTCAACCTGCTTACCCAAGTCATTATCAGAGTAGATTAGAGTGAGGTGCCTTGAATACGAATGGACCACCTTGACAAAAAATAAATTGGAATTTAGATAGCAACAAATAAACTGGATTGAAGGCTAATTTTGGTGCCTTGCCCTTACACAGTGGAACTAAAACTGAGACACAGTTATTGAAATTCTCAGCTGCTACATCTCTTCTAGGACTTATCATTCACTAGTCTTATACCCCCTCCCCCTTCTCCCAACCCCTTATTGTCTAAAATTCACCATTAACATTATCCCTACAGGTACCATTATTAGCTGTGATAGCTGAGACTGATTTTTAACCATATTTTCCCTATTTTACTGCAGCTGTAAGATGCTGCAACTATTTCCCAAGACATAATCAATTTTGGCCATGTGTTCCTCATTTTTCAGGTTGGTGTTTGTCCTTCATTTTCAAAGGGAAACATTTCAAGGTGATGTTTTGACTTAGGCATGAACTGTATTTAAGGCAGAGTTACACAAAGCATTGTTCAGGTGTACCCAAATACAGACATCATAAGGTGTTCTGCAGTTCCTCACCACAGCATTCCCTTCTGAATTCTCAGCATCTACTCCCCACCCCACAGTCATAGTCAACCAACCCCCCATAAAATTATAAAATAGACAAAAGTACCTCTTTGGTGATCTCAGTCCCTCCTTTATGTGCTTTGCCTTCATCCCAGACCCAGAACACCTGAGTTCTTCTATATCTCCTCCCTTTGTCAAAACCTGCTTTTAAGGAAAGGATCTGCTCTCAGGCTCTTGCAATTTAATAGGTCATAATACAAGGAACTTTCTTCACAGCAACCCTATGGTGTAGGGGAAGCAGGTATTATTATCTCCATTTTACAAACAAAATAACAATCCTGTTCCATTCTCCAATAGCAGTTTTGCTTGGCTTCTACTCCATGGAACAACATGGCCCTCACACTGGGCACTCCCTTTTCAGTTTCTTTTTACATGCTGTTTTTCTCCAATATATCACAAGTCCTTGAGAGCAGGTACTATCTTTTTTTTTTCCTTATTTGTATCCCCAGAATTTAACACAGTGTCTGGCAAGTGGTAGGCCTTTAATAAATGTTTATTGAATTGATTGACTTGAGCTGATTCAGTGAGAGAAGAAATGATTTGCCGGAGGCCACCCAGCAAGGAAGTATCAGAACCAGGATTCTAGTTTCCAGGTTTTCTTCACTCTAAGTTCAGTGTGCTCTCCCTTACATCAAGCTTCCAGCTTAAACAATAATAGCTCACATTTATATAGTGCTTCTGGATTGCAAAACATTTTACATACATTAGCTCATCTTTTAAGTCAATTCAGTTACCTCTCTTGGGTGCATTTGCCTTTTTTAGCTTTATCTCTAATTATGCAATGAATGGGTTTATGAAAGGAATTTCAAGTATGGCAGGCAAAGGTATTTGAGAAACCAGGAGATTTCTTATGTATCATTGAAATCCTTCTGTCAAAGGGGAGAGGACTAATGCACTTTCAGGCACATTTAACTCTGTTATCCCATTTGGGATTTTCTTAGTAAAAATACTGAAGTGGTTTGTCATTCCCCTTCCCAGTTTATTTTATAGATAAAGAAACTGAAGCAGCAGGGTTAAGTGACTTCCCCAGGGTCACACAACTAGGGAGTATATGAAGCTGGATTGAACATGATTCTTCTTGACTCCAGGTCTGGCATTCTATCCACTCTACCAGCTACCAACCAAATATCAATGCTGCCATCTGACACCAGGTTGCTTACAAATCTAAAAAAAGTGAGTGGGATGGTATTATGCTCTTGACCACCCTGGTAACAGGAGTTTAAGGTTTCTGAGAGGACATAATGATGGTGGCAGGCTCTTCTAGAAAGTTACACCCTGGGAATGGAACCCTGTGCTCCATAAGCAGCGAACTTGCTAAGCTGAGAAGCATTTGTAGACATACTGGCGAACCATCCGACATTGATCAGAAAGGCGCTGGTTGTGCGGGCTTCTGTCCGCACCTAGTCTGTGTCTTTACCCTAGAAGGAGGAGTTAAATCTGGGATCCAGAGTTCCTAAATGTTTCATGTAGTGAATGGCCTTAATGGGTTCAATGTCAGTTGGAAATTGTTTTGCCTGCACATTTAAACTTTAATATAATAAACAGAGCTGGAGACATCTCCTAAATTCAGTCTTCTTTGTGATATTTGGGGCAATTGAAGCCTAAGGAGAAACCATGTGCCTTTGAGGATTTTGCACATATCTTGTTATTTATTGTTTATTTCCCTATCTTGAGTCTATGCAAAAAAAAAATAATAATTATTATATACAATACCTGAGTATGAATAACTGTTCACTTAGGGATATATAAGTATGGATAGAAAGGATGGATTCATATATGTTCAGGTTATTTGACTTGGACTTATTGAAATACAATATATGCAGATAGGAGTAGGGTTTGTGATCAAGTTGGGGGGGGGCTCAGAATTATTCTGTTTGGATAAAAACTCACTAATCACATTTCAAGGAAAAATAATATTAGCAAGATAGGTGGAGTTGGGTCACCTACTCTCTGAGAATATGCTTCCCAAACATGTATCCTTTAGAATGGTAGAGTGTATAAACACAAGGGGTACCACAGCACGGGACCTTTCTTGCTCCAGTTTGTTGAAATGGAACAGGATAGAGACTAACAACACTAACCAGTAGTTAAAATAATATATGTATGACTTATCTTTTCATGTTGTCTGGTCATGTGGATAGTAGGAAGGCAGTATACAAGTATTTATTAAGCCCCTCCCCTTCCCTCTCCTTCTCACTCCTTTCCCTCCCCCCTTCTCTCCTCTCCTATTTTCTCCTAGGCTAAGTTCCATTTGATCATTGTTTGGTTACAGATTGCTTAAGAGTGAATATGGGTACCTAGCCTTTATCAATAATAGGTGTTGTCTCAGTCAAACTGAGAACTAGCTTAAAAAGGCCAAGGTCTCCCACTGTATCCAGGATCATCTCCAGGCATTCTGATCCCTATCTGACCACTGTACTCAAATAGCTCTGGAGGAGAAAGTGAGGTGGAAGACTTAGCACAGCATTTTCTCACTCAAATCCAGTTCACTTGTATGTCATGGCATCATCTCCCTGACGTCATGGTCCTCTTCAAGAATGAAGGACAAGCAACAGTAGCAACTATGTGCCAGTATTGAAGCACTTACCAAATGTTAATTACAAATTTATATTTACAAATATTTTTATTATATCAAAATGTAAATGTGTACTCTACCAATATCATCTTTGATCCTCACAATAACCATTTTAGACAGGTGCTATTATTATCATCCCCATTTTACAGAGGAGGAAACTGAAGCAGAGGTGGATTTTTTTGTTTGTTTTTTACTGATTTTCCTAGGTTCATATAGCTAGTAATTGTCTGAGGTCATATTTAAACTCACGTCTTCTTGATGCAAAACCCAGAATTCTCACTGAACTATCTACTTGAATAATAAAATATTATCATATATTCTGATTTATAGAATATTAGAGCAAGATGGGTCCTAAATGATCATCTTATCCAGCTTCTACTTATCAGATAAGATATCTGAGATCCAAAATATTTAAATGACTTACCCAATGACAAAACTCAAACTATAACCTGCTTAATTCATTCTACTAAAATGATACAATAAGGTTAGGAATAGCAACCTCAAAGGGTTGTTGTGAGAACCAAGTAAGATAATATTTCTAAAGTGTTTAGCACAATTACTGGAAAAAGTTTGTTTCCTTCCTATTGTCTCCATGATCATGACATATAAATATCAACTATACTAGTTTTTCTTTAACTACTGCTTGGTGTCCATTATCACTATTCTAGCCCATTTCAGCAAAATCGATCTGGAAACAGTCCCATCCCACACTGTCCTTCAGGATTTGAAACTTTAACTAGAAAGCTGCTTAAAAGTGGATATATCAGGGCAGCTAGGTGGCACAGTGGACTCAGGAGGACCTGAGTTCAAACCTAGATTCAGTCACTTAATAATTGCTTGGGCAAGTCACTTAATCCCAGAAGAAGTGGATAAATCAGTTCTATGAAAATTATTCACCCTCACATGCAAATGAACTTGAGGCTCTAAAAAAGTTTCTATCAGAAATTTGAATTTTGTGTCTCCCCTCCTATGATTCCCTTCCATTACTCAGGTTAAATCTCCAGGCAAGCTCGATTTTAGAAATTCCTTCACCTTTCACTAGGAGAGAGCTGTTCAGTCAGAGAAATGGAAGAAGGCTGCCTGAACACAATACTGAGAATGAAAAGTGGCATAAGCTGCCCAGGAAAAGGAAGAAAAAGGTAAAGAGCCCAGAGCTTCTGACCCCTAGAGACAGAGAGGCTCTTCCAAACAAATCAGACAAGGGAGATGTCAGCAGCCTGGGAATACAAGGAAGGGTCAGAGTGGAGAAGGGTACTGGAAGGTTGAATGGTAAGAAGAGGATTAAAGAGTTTCCATTTAATTCAAGAAATCTTAAAGCGTCTGCTCTGCTCAAGGTTATGCTAGGTTGGAGGGGCACACTTAAAAGAACTAGACCTTGTCTCAGTCTTCTAGGGACTGAAAAACTAGTGGAATAATAAGACAAGGACACAGAATAATCAGCAATTGATTGTGGAAGCATACAAGGCAGAAAAAGAATGAATAAGTGTTGTGAGAATTCCAAGGAGGAAAGGATCAAGTGGGTCTGAAGGAATAAGGGAAAGCTGCATGGGAGGAGAGGCTTTGATAAACAAAGGGCAGGAAGGATGGGCCAGATTTCATTGGCAGAAATTTGGAGAGATGGCATTTAAGGTATAGGGAAGGAGATAATCAAAGACAAAGAAATAGGATAGAACTTAAAATGTGTGAATTATTGATATGTTGTTTAGGGAAAACCCAAGTGTCCAATTTTCCTGAACCTTGTTTTGCATGGAGAAGAAAGCAGGAGAGAAAAACAAGTAGAAACAATTAAATAATAAAAAATATCTAAAAATTAAGCAATAAAACAAATCTAAATAAATAATTAAGCTATTATCATAAATATATAATAATTTTATACATATATAATAAACTTAAATGAATAAAAATAATGAAATGCATAAATAAATGAAGAGGGGGGAAATGGGAAAATTAGATTAGAGGTAAGTTATAGAGGACCTTGATAGCAAAGAAATGTATGTCATTTGTATGCCATTTGGTAAAGGATAGGTTATAGTCTAATTCATTGTCTTTTCTCTGTACTGTTTTAGGGACAGAATGGCAATTCTGTTTAGGATGAATTAAAGGGTTTGAGAGATTGAAGGTAGAGAAATTTCATCATTATCATAATCATCATCATCATCTTAACAATAATAATAGTGACTGTTCTAAACACAGAACTAAGTTTTTCAAGATTTTTTACATATACTTTTAGACAGATGCTGAGCCTCATATCTCTACCTCTGCTACATGTATCCCAGAGTCCAGCTCCCCACTGACCCTTGGATTATATACTCTTGTTAGGCTACCATCTGTCTTGCCATTGCTCCTCAAGCTTGTCAGGGCCTTGTCATCTTCCCTTAACAGCTTCGCTAAGTATAATCTGACATGCTTCTGCCATGAACTGAACAAGAGTCCTCTTTTATGTGCTGTCTTTTCCATATAGAAAGAGAGCTGCTGGGTTTTCTATTTGCATTCAAAGCACTTATTTCAGTGCTTAAGACAGTTAATTAAAAGTATTTTCCATTCCATTCCATGCAGTATCTCATATTAGTCCCACAACAACTCTGACATCTAATGATATTATTCTCCCCACTTTCCTGATGAGGAAAATGTAACCCAGAGTTCTCAGGTAGCCTGGTCATAAGAGAATGATAATCAGAATGAAAAGGAGGAGAGGATTGAAGAAATATAAAAGCTCCATAATCATCCCAAGGATTTGGCAACTGATAGAAAATGAAAACCATTTTAATACAGTTGACAAAGTGAAGGATTTTTTTTAAAATTTTGTTTTGTTTTTACATATCCAGGTCAACTACAGAAGAAAGGGAGTGAGAAGAGAACAGCTGGGACCAAACCTACATAAAACTTGCAGTAGGGCAGTTGGGAAAAACAGAGAAAGACAATTGTTGTTACAAATGGGAACAGGGTCCCAAGTGGCATGTTTGTGGTTTGGGTTTTGTTTTCACCAGACACAAAGAATGTTTCTTAGCCCCAGAAGACCCTTTTCCCCCTTCCTCCAATTCCTACAGTTCCCTGAAGAGTAATTTCCTTTGACTAGATGAAGCTTTTCAGCTGTAATGAACTGTTAAAGAGACCTGCAGGATCTTCCCCAGTTATAAAACCATTAGTGTTGAAAGGCAATTGGGAGCATGATTTTTTCTGTCCCCCAAAATATCAACTTTCTCTAATGACTACAAAAAAGTTATGTACAGGAATAAAGTGGGAGAAACACTCTAAAAGTGGACTCCTTTAGCTGATCTGGCTTTCTGAAAGGCAGCAGCAGAAAAGGTTTAAGCTAGACATGAGGACAAAATCCTGAGCTGTAAGAATTGTGATAGTCATTTAAGAACATTTATTAAATATATAGGAACATTAATTTTTCTATGCTTTAGCAATACAAAACAGTCTATGCACCCCCCCAAAGTTTACATTCTAATAATGAAACATATATGAATAAGTAGGTACTTGAAAGTTATATAGAATAGATGGAAGGTGATATGAGAGGAAAAAGCACTAAAAGACAAGGGTACTGGGAAAATCCTCCTGCGATTGAAGAATTAAGTCTTAAAGTAAGTTGGAGATTGTAAGAAGCAATCAGGAGACAGAGCATGCCAGGCATGGGGGAGAGCCAGGGTAAAGGCTTGGAGATGGGAAATGAACTGTAGTATGGGAGGGTTAGCAAGTATACCAGTTTAACTAAATTGTAGAACATGTGTAGGTGGATAAAGTATTAGAAGATAGGAAAGCTAGGATGGCACTGGTTAAGAAGAATTTTAGGAGATATGTATCTGGTCTTCATTCAGTCCCTATGATATGTTATAACTATGCCACTGTCTCACAAAAAAAAAAGTGGCTTTATTAAGTAGAGTGATGCTTTGAAGGATAAAGGATTCTAGCAGTATTTTAAGATGGGGGAAAAATATGACCTACTGTGACTACCTCAGGAAAGACCGGAAGACCTTTGGTGATATCTACCAGATGATAACTCTCTTTAATTATGCTCTTTTATTCAGATAGAGCCTATAGTCATTCCTCTTGATCAAATTTTCCAAATGCCTCCAATATGCTTCTCTTCATATCACTCTATGGAACTGCTCTCTCCAAGGTCATCACTTACCTCCAAATTTCCAAATCCAAAAATTTCTTCCTTCTAAACTTCTTTGCCCTTTCTATAGAATTTGATCATCTCTATACCATTTGACTATCTCAAAAGAAGCGGTATTTTCTAATGACAGCAAAGTTAGATATCTGTGTAGTGGGGGGTTGGAGGGGAGGGATTAATAATATGGACCAACCTCTCCTAGACATTCTGAGAAAGGATATTTTTCAAGGCATTATGCTTTGTGTCCTTAGATTCTTCTTCCTCCTGATATCAGGGCTGATGTTACTCAAGGCTTTTATCTCCCTAGGCATTGGTGTTTTTTTTCTTTCACCTTTTAATGAGAGTATTAATTCCTTTGGTTTCAACTATTACATTTATGACAATAACTCCCAGATGATTATCTCTAGCTGTGTCTTTTCTCCAGGAGCTCTAGAGCCCCAAATACACATTGCCAATAGGACATAGTTATCTAGGTGTCACACCAATACCTCAAACTCAGCATGCCCCAAAATAAGTCGATTTTTTCTCCCCCACAAAAAGCCTGCTCATTCTTCCAGAATTCCTATTTACATCCTTAAAGGAAACAGTCATGTTTAAATCTTTAAACTCCCCATATTCTTCATTCCTTCAGTTGTTAAGTCTAAAGATTCAGCTTCCACAAAATAACCCAACCTTAGTAGAGATTGCAATGCCATCCACTTAGATAATTCTAATGGGCATAAAGACTGGCAATATTTGTAAAGTGCTTAGCACATTGCCTGCCATATGATCAGCATTTAATAAATGTTTATCCCCTTCACTCCATCTTTCTGTAATAAACAGTGGCAATGATTTGGTTCCAAATTGCCATCACAAAACTCTTTCCATTCTGCAAACAAATCTAGATGATGATGAGATGATGATGATGACTATGATGATAATGATGGTGATAATGGCTATAATGATGTCTCCCTCCATTTGTTCTGTATTCCATAAAAACCTGACTACTTTTGTCCCCCATAAGTAGCTATTACTATCCTACTTCTGTCTCTTCATTCATGCTACTTCTACCTGGATGCCTTTCTCTTGTCTCTGTTTGTAAGGCCAAGCTCCTCTGAGATGTCTTCTTTAACTTTTCTATTTAACAATGATTTCTCCTTTTTTTCCTCCTGGACCTCATAAACATCTTGATTTACTTGTCTGTTCTGCACTTATACTGTACCATTTTGTATTAAGACTTTTTATATTTATTTCAAGACTATTTATATATGTCCTACCACTGTAAGCCTCATGAGGACAGGGAATATAGCTTATTTAATCTTCAAATCTCCCCAGTATTTAGTGGGAAAAAAAAGATGCTAAATATTTGAAGAATATTTGTTGAAGAATACAATAGGTCCTGGTACTCATTAAATCAGTTCTTGATGTGTAAGATTTCCCTGTGTATAATTCTGAGCAGATACTATGAATATATCAGCATCTCTGTTTAGCAGCCCAGGATAGCAACTACCAATTGATAAAGGGGCAAATTTCTTGTGAATTGACCTGTCTCTAGGCTTTAGAAACATTTGACTATCACTGGAAGTAGGGAATTGAACAATCTAAGGATGAATTCAGGAAGAGATTACACTCATCTAGCTTCCAATTATTATATACAATGTGGACACTTCCCTCCAACTGACCCCCAGAATTATCTGCCCATTTTGATTTTAAAAGTTAATGAAGTAACTTGTTGAGTCTTCACAGTGGCACTCAAGATTGGCATGATCAGTTTGCAAGATGTCAAAAATCGATATATTTGCTGTCACTTGGAAGGCATGATAAATTTTCCCAATTTCAATCTGGTTGTTTAATATAGTTTAAATATAAAACCAAAGTTTTGTACTGCTAAATTGAAAGGCATACAGGAAAGACCATTTTTAGGAGCTCACCTGCAATGATTTGTTTCAAATCAATAAAGTTTGCCTCTTCCAATACTCCTACTACCCTCAGACTCCTCTGGAGGAGTTAGGAAAACAAAATACAATAATAGAGAAAATAATGATAAATGCTATTATCATGTTACATTGAGATACTGATTGGTAATATGGGGCAAAGGGAGAAACAGATGGGAAAGGAACTTACCCAGACAGAATGATTCTTGTTTCAATAAGTTCATAATATGTGAAATGCAAGATGGAAACTGACAGGGGAAGGGGAAGATCATTGTTTGAATAACATCAGTGTAAACACAGATGCAAAAGAAATTGGCCAGGGAGTTGGAGGAGCCTGGCTTGAATAATGTTGCCTTACCAATAAAAACCATAAAAGAGGGAAAATAGAGAGTAGTCGATTATTTCTGCAATTCTGGGAGCTACATATAACCTGCTGATATCAGAACAAGAAGGCAGGGAAATAGCCCTCTCACCTCTTATTTGTTGCTTTGGCTTTTGTTGGGATTTTGCCAAATCACTTCGTATTTTTTTAGACCTGTGAAGAATTCTCCTTCCATTTGGAGTCAAAAGACCTGGGTTTAATGATCAATTCTACCATTTATTAGTTGCTCCCTTTGAAGCACAGGGCAAGTGTAGTGAGAAGAATCCCAATCAGATTCTGCTTTTGACACAACCCTGTTACTTAGGGCAAGTTAATTAACCTCCCTCAGTTTTCTCATATTTAAGGGATGGGTTTGGACTAGATGTACTCTGAAGTCCCTTTTGGTACTCAATCCATGACTTGATGATTCCCCCCCCCCTCCCATCACCTAAGTATCTTACAAAAGAACAAAAATTCAACTCTGTAATAAATCAAATATATTTTGTAATTTATTTTGTCATATACCTGTCTTTGTTATATCCTTTGTAATATATCTGTCTATGGGGATTTGAGATTTAGTTCCTTATTGAGAAGAAACCAATATTGTTTAGTGGGTAGAGAGCTAGCCCAGAAGCCTAAGAAATCCAGGTTCAGGTTTTCCCACCAAACCAAACTGAATGTGTGATCCTAGTCATGTCACCAAATGTATCAGTATTTTAGGACCATAAATTATAGAGCAGTTAACATTTGCATTGGTGAAGGGTGTTTCATTACTGGAGAGTTCCCTACACAAATAATGTCATGGATCAAGGCCAAAGAAAAGAAAAAGAAAAAAAAGAGGTAGCCAGAACAAAAAACAATCATCTTACTGAAGTATAAGCTCCATGAAGGCAGGAATATGTGTTACATATATTTTGTATCTTGTCTATCATCCTCACAAAATTCTCTATACTATAGGAACTTGATGCATTTATTAAGTGAATATTAATAACATTATTTTATTAATAGTAATTGTATTTCTGTCATAAATTATTAATTATACTATATAAAATTTTCTGTTATGTAATTTTAGGAATTGTTGTATGTGGGAATACTGTAAATTATCATACCTGGTACCTTTGAGCATCAGAACCTTTATTTTACTAAGTCCACTGTAGTAGGAGAAGATTAGGGTCTGGGAAGGATATTTCAGCGCTTTTATTCTGTGAATAAACAGAGTAATTGGAGATTTTGATAGAGTGCTTGGCTCCTTTGTCATCCTTGTCTCCTGCCCCTCCAGTACTTGCCTGGGGAAGATTGAGGGAGTCCAGAAGTAGGACTCAACATAAGAGTCTGGAAAAGGGACTCATCACATCATGTCTAATAGAGGGACTCAACAATGTAACAATTATTGTATGCTTGAATTTATCAATGTAATTAATATTAAATATTATTAATAGTGTTTATATAACACTTTATGGTTTGTAAAAATTCTTTATGTTCAGGGTAAACTAAAATTCTTAGTGTAATTTTAAGGTAAACTTTAATAGTTTTTAAATTACTTTAAGATTAGGGCAGCTAAATGGTGCAGTGGGGAGAGAGCCAGGTCTGGGGTCAGGAAGACTCCTCTTCTTGAGTTCAAATCTGGCCTAAGACACTTACTATCTGTGGGACCCTGGGCAAGTCACTTAACCCTGATTGCCTCAGTTTCCTCATCTGTCAAATGAGCTGGAAAAGGAAAGGGCAAACCACTCCAGCATCTTTGTCAAGAAAATACTATATGGGAAAGTGGAGTTGTATATGACTCAACAATAACAAAGACTTGGGAAATCCTGAATGTTTACTCATTTGAAAAGAAAAAGAAGGTTATCACAGACTGGGTAACTTCATAAATTTGACAATCCTGTCTGCTGTTTCTATGAGGAGAGACTGAAAACAAAGGGAGTTTATGTTTCTACAAGAAAGATACAGGCTAAATAGAGGGAAATCTTACTCCCTACTGAGGCAGGAAGACTGTAGAATGGGTGATTAGTGTGAGACTAGATAGTCTCCATCCCCATCGATTTCCTTATTTAAGAAAAGACAGCCTTGGATGAGTCAGTGTCCTTCCTGAAGGCAACACTAAGAGAAGACTTTGGGGAAGTAATAGCTGTCTTCAACTATTTGAAGGGTTGTCATGTAGAAAAGAGAGGAATCTTGTTCTGTGGTCCCAGAGAGCAAAAAACCAGAACCTATGAATCAAAGTTTCAAAGAGGCAACTTTGACCTTGATGTCAGCAAAAAACTTCTAACAGAGCTGTCCAAAAAATGGAAAGGGTTGCTCAGAGGGATCATGGGTTCCCCCTCACTGGACATCTTCAATCAAAGGCTAGAGTGTTGCTTATCAGGGAGATTACATTGTGGATTCCTATACATGTACACAGAGAACTTTGAGCCCAGAAAGTTTAAGGGGTAGAAGGGTGGAAAATATTATAAGATCAAGGGCTTATAACTGGAAGAGACCCTAGCAGATCCTTCATTTAGAGAGGAAAAAACTGAGGCATAGATCAGTTAGGTAATTTACCCCTGCTTACATAACAAGTTTAACCCTTTCAATTTAAAGATGAAGAAAACAATTTAAAGATGGACTTACCCAAAACTAGCAATGTCTGAGGTAGGATTTGAACCCAAGTTTTCTTGACTATAAGTCCAGTGCCCTATCAATTACATCATATCAATACCAGTCTCTTTTTACCTTAGGATTCCATATACTAAAACTGAACAGATTGCCATTTCAATCACAATTTTGTAAGATATATATTTCATCTTATTCTTGTTATCATAAGCTGAAGGAGTAGCAATTCTCAGTGAAAAGAGTGTCTATAGAAAGGAAATTCCCTTGTGATAAACCCCAGGAGCTAGAATAAGAGTGAGAGAAAGAGGGGGAAAATCCATCTTGAAAAGGGGCAGCTGCTTCACAAAAACCTGACAGCAATCTTCTTTTCAGTGGAGTGATAATACTTTAGGTTGAGTTGATGTGTGCCTACTTGGGCAGGGTTGTCTGATAAGAGGTAACTATGTTAATAGCTTCCCTGGGAACACCCAAGAGCTGAGGAGTTCTTTCTGATCTAAGTTGAAATATGGCTATCTTCAAGCCCCCTGCCCCAGATAAAAGCTGTAGAGCAACTAGCAACTAAATACAATTCTGATTTTATTTAATACTATGCATGATGTTTGTTGCTTTGAAAACCCTATAAATGAACAGATCTCAGCCCCAGGGCTAGACATAATCTGAGCTATTGAGTAAGGGGGGATGGGAGGGAATACATTTTCTGCATCTAATTTAAATGTTCCACATTTGGTTCTTCTGAGAGACCAATTTGTCCATCCCTCCATCTTTGTTCATTGAATGGAGCATTGCCTCAGGCATACTGAGATCTGAGAAAGATCTTAATTTAGAAAGGCCAAGGTCATCTACATCATTCAGGGCCATCTCAATTTTACTCTTGCCACTGGACTTCAATGACACTGGAAGAGATAGTGAGGCTTACCACTTTACTCAAATCTGCATCACTGAACTCCAGGCAAAAAGTGAAAATATCCTCTTGAGTTCAATGACCCTCTTTGAGAATGGAGGACAACAACACCAACCTTTTTGCAGGGCCACACTTACACCAGAGCAATTCCATGTTGCACAGAATCTCTTCAGAAGTCTTTGTCCTTTCTCTGTACTCTCAGGCCTCTGGGGCTTCAGATTTGTCTAGTTCATTATGGAAAAATGATTGGTTGAGTTCAACATAGTTTACAGTCTCCAGTCTTGTCTTCATCATATCTATTAAGATGCAATAGCTTAGGAAGAGACCACACACATTCTATGAATCCAGCATTCCCTGAAGAGGTCAACATGTTCTCCCATATGATATTTCCAATCCTTCTCTGTCTACAACTGAACTATATCTCTTTGGCTTCCCTGGAGTAAACCAATATATTTCAAGTTCAAATAAACACTCAAATGGCCTTCATAGTTAATTATTAGGTCTTTGTTAAGTATTTACTCTGTATCAAACACTGTACTAAGTGCTGAGAATACAAATAAAGGCAAAAAACATGTTCTTTAATCTTAAGAGCTTACATTTTGGGGAATGGGGAAGGTGGGGGTGGAGGGAAGGAAGATATTCAAATAAGTGTTTATATACAAAATACAAATAATATTAAAGGGAGATAATTTAAGAAAGGCAGAAGAGGAAATATTGTTGGAATATTGTAAATTATACTTATCTAGATGTGTCTCATCTCCCACTAGACTATAGTTTCCACAAAGACAATAACAATGTGTATCAAATTTTATCTTATGGTATGGTACTTCAAACACAATTGTCAATAAGTATCTACTGACTTGAACTGAATAGACTTATATGAAGAATCATACTAAGATGAGTTCCTGGTACTATTACATTCAGGGATATTAGGAACAAGGAAGACTACTGTCACAAGAATTTCCACAAAGACACTTAGAGTTGGAAAGTACCTCAGGAATCATCTATTCCAATTAAGAATTGAACAAAAATTCCTTCTATAATAAGCCTGAGAAGTAGCCCACTAACTTCTACACAAAGAGTTAAAATGATGGGAATCTCATCATTTTTCCTTCAGTTTTTTTTCAGTAAATTTAATGTTATCATTATATTCAGCAAAAAATCTGCTTCTTCAGAATATATAGTAAGGCATATTTCACTGAAAATCTGATAGAGGGGCAGCTAGGTGGTACAGTGAATAGAGCACCAGCCCTGGAGTCAGGAGTACCTGAGTTCAAATCTGCCTTCAGACACTTAATAATTACCTAGTTGTGTGGCCTTGGGCAAGCCACTTAACCCCCATTTGCCTTGCAAAAACCTAAAAAAAATCTGATGGAACTTTTGATAGAGAAATACAAATTAAAACAACTCTGAAGTGATATTTCACATCTAACAGATTGGTTAATATGAGAGAAAAGGAAAATTATAAATGCTGGAGATGTGAACATGTGGAATGTGGAAAATTGGAAGAGTATTGTATTGGTTGTGTAACTGAATTGATCCAACCATTCGAGACAGTAGTTTGGAATGATGCGTATCCTTTGATTCAGAAATCCCTCTTATAGATCTGTATTCCAAAGAGATCAAAGTAAAGGGAAAAGGATCTATATGTACAAAAATATTTATGGCATTCTTTGTGATAAAAATAGAAATTGAGCAGATGTCCATCAAATGGGGAATGACTGAACAAGTGGAGATATATGAATATAATGGAATATCATTTACAGTAAGAATGGTGAACAGGATGATTTCAGAAAAACTTGGAAATACTTGTATGAATTGATGCAAAGTAAAGGGAGTAGAGCCAAGAAAATATTGTACACTGTAGCAGTAACCTTGTGTAATGGTCAAACATGATATTTAGCTCTTCTTAGCAATAGAGTGATCCAAGACAATTATAAAAGAACTCACACTAGAAAATGCTTTCCACATTCAGAGACAAACTTTTGGACTTTGACTACAAATCGAAATTTATTGTTCTATTTTTTCATTTTTTTCTTTGGTCTGTTTCTTTTTTCATACAACTGTGACTAATATGGAAATATGTTTTATAAATTTGCATATTTATAACCTATACCTAATTGTTTACTGTTTTAGGAAAAAGGAGAGTAAAGGAGAGTGAGGGAGAAACAATCAGAACTCAAAATTTTGTAAAAATGAATGCTAAGATTGTCTTTATATATAATTGAAAAAATACTATTAGAAAATAAAGAAAATATAATATATTGCCATTCTAGTTATATAATAGACCTATAATAAGGATAAACCAGTCCAATAAGCGAGCCTTCTAAATGCAAGACAGGATGCTAGGTTACTGGGGCTTCAGGTCCAACATTCTCATTAGCCCACTCCCCACCCAAAAAACCTGGGTGGCTAAATAGTTTGGCATCTTCTGGAGATGGAAATTTTAGACAAAATTTAGGTAGCTTCAAGGCACCAGCTCATTAGGATGTTCTTTTCAATTAATTATGTAAATATTATATTGATTATTAATTAGTACACTTAGTAATGTTTAATAAGAAGTTGGAAGGTAAATCTTTTTGACTTGTATTTAACCATAGATTATATGGGCAATAAAGACTACATAAGCAATTGCTCCACAATTGCATTTTGTGAATAGAGGAAATCTGTAAGGGATACTGAAAGATTTAATTGACATTTAACAAGATAACTACAGCAAATTAATTAGGGATTATCTGCAAAAATATGAATTACCTTCTAATAATAGTTTAACCAGCTATATTACAATGCTAGTGTCTTCTGCCTGCTGTTGAAATGTCTAAATACAGTCTGTCTCTAATTGACTAGGTAACTCTCATTTGGTTCCTATAGTTTATCAACTAGAAATAATTACTGAGAAACAGAATGTTCTAGGCACCAAGGGAGATGTAAGGCGAAGAATAAGATGTGGTACTTAACTTAAAGAATCTTACAATCTAGTTAGAGAATATCTAGTGATCTTTTCCTCACCTTCCAGTTTCCTCTCAAAACGGTAGATTTTCAGAGTTGGGATGGATCTCAGACATCATCCAATGCATCCTATTTGGGTTTTCATGATATTCATTGTCTTCTTTGGTAATATCATTCATATGCCCAATTTCATTAAACTCCTCTATGCCTCCCAAATCACTTCCAAACTGATATCCAGATCCACATTTCTTACTGGTTGAAGGATATGGCCCTTGGTCATCCCTCTTCCACAAACACCCTATGTCCCAAACTAAGTTCATTGTCTCCTTCAGAGAGGCATGGGGCAGGAAGACTTGGGTTCAAATCTTATGGTTGCTAGTTTGCTAGTGACCATGTTAACCTCTCTGATTGCTTCCTCATCAACCAAAAGGACATAACATCTGTCACATCTTCCTTGGAGTGATGTCACAATGTTCAAATGAGGTAATGTATGCAAAGAATTTTACAAAGTTTACAGTCCTATGTAAATGTCAGTTATTTTTAATTTCTCTTCCATTTTTTCTTTCCTGTGTTTTCATAATTGGTCTAGGTTACTACCATTTTCACGTCCAGGAATTTGAGATTATCTTTGGCTCTTCCTTCTCCTGTGTCTCTCATCCAATATATTACCAAATACTAATCATACTGATAATCAGATCATACCATCTATCTCTTCCATCCCTCCTCTCTTTTCCTACTGCCTAATTTGGGTCCTCATCATTCCCTACTTAGATTATTGTCCTCTTATGTCTTCTTTTCTTTCCCACCTATGGTCCATGCTTCATATAATTGTCAAAAATATTTCTTAATCATAAATGGGTCTTTTTACTTCTTTGTACCATGAAGTGGTAAGGAGTCAGGAAAATCTTAAAGTTTAAATCCAATCTCAGACTCTTACACGATATGACACTGGGTAATAAATTTCACCTCTGTTCGTCTCAGTTTCCTCAACTGTAAAATGGAGATAATAACAGTGACTGCCTTGAAGGGTTGTTGGGAGTGTCAAATGATTATTAAGCACCTGGTAAATAGTAGGTGCTTCTTAAATGCTGAAAAATTCTCACCATTCCCTAATTGCTTAACATTTTTAAAATTTACTTATTTATTTTGAATTGTACAATTTTCCCCCAATCTCATTTCTCTCCCCCTACCCCCACAGAAGGTAGCCTGTTAATCTTTATGTTTTTCCCATGCTATACATTGATCTAAATTGAATGTGTTGAGAGAGAAATCATATTCTTAAGAAAAAAATAAGATAAAAGAGATAGCAAGATTATATAACAAGATGAGTTTTTTTTTTAAATTAAAAGTAATGGTCTTTGGTCTTTGTTTAAACTCCACAATTCTTTGTCTGGATACATATGGTATTCTCCATCTTAGATACCCCCAAATTGTCCCTGATTGTTGCACTGATGGAATAAGCAAGTCCATTAAGATTGATCATCAACCCCATGTTGCTGTCAGGTGTACAATGTTCTTCTAGTCCAGCTCATCTCATTCAGTATCAGTTCATGCAAATCCCTCCAGGCTTCTCTGAATTCCCATTCTTCCTGGTTTCTAACAAAACAATAGTGTTGCAATAATGTACATATACCACAATTTGATCAGCCATTCCTCAATTGATGGACATTTACTCAATTTCCATTTCTTTGCCACTACAAACAAAGCTGCTATGAATATTTTTGTCCAAGTGACTTTTTTTTACTCTTTTTAATGATCTTTTTAGCATATAGATAGAGTAGTGGTATTGCTGCATCAAAGGGTATGCACATTTTTATTGCCCTTTGTGTGTAATTCCAAATTGCTCCCCAGAAGGGTTGGATGAGTTCCACCAGCTCTACCAACAATGTATTAGTGTCCCAGATTTCCCACATCCCTTCCAACATTGATCATTGTCCTTTCTGGACTTATTGGCCAGTCTGAAAGGTGTGAGGTGGTACCTCAGAGATGCTTTAATTTGCATTTCTCTAATAATTGATGATTTAGAGCAATTTTTCCTATGACTGTGGATTGCTTTGATTTCCTCATCTGTAAATTGTCTCCTCATATCCTTTGACCATTTGTCAGCTGTGGAATGGCTTATTTTTTTATAAATTTGATCCACTTCTCTATATATTTTAGAAATGAGTCCTTTGTCAGAAATACTAGTTGTAAAAATTGTTTCCCAATTTGCTACATTTCTTTTGATCTTGGTTACAGTGGTTTTGTCTGTGCAAAAGACTTTTCATTTAATGTAAACAAAATTATCTAGTTTGTTTTTAATGATGTTCTCCATCACTTCCTTGTTTATAAACTGCTTCCCTTTCCATAGATCTGACAGGTAAACTATTCCTTGATCTCCTTGTTTATAATATTGTCTTTTATGTCTAACTCTTGTATCTATTTTGAACTTATCTTGGTATAGGTTGTGAGATGTTGGTTTAATCCAATTTTAATCCAATTTTCCCAACAGTTTTTCTCAAAGAGAGAGTGTTTATCACAAAAACTGGACTATTTGGGTTTATGAAACAGCAGATTACTATAATCATTTCCTATATAGCACTTAGTCTATTCCACTGATCCACCACTCTATTTCTTAGCCAATACCAAATAATTTCAATGACTGGTGCTTTATAATATAATTTTAGATCTGATAGGGCTAAGCTACCTTCTTTTGCCCTTTTTTCATTAAATCCCTGGAAATTCTTGACTTTTTATTTCTTATAATTTACTTACAATTTTTTCTAACTCATTAAAGTGATTTTTTAGAATTTTGATTGGTATAGCACTAAATAAGTAGTTTAGTTTAGGTAGAATTGTCATTTTTATTAAATTAGCTCAGTCTATCCATGCGCAGTTGATATTTACCCAGTTTTTTAAATCTGATTTTATTTGTGAGAGAAGTGTTTTGTAGTTGTTTCCATAGAGTTTCTGAGTCTGTCTTGGCAGGTAGACTCCCAAGTATTTTATATTGTCTGAGGTTACTTTGAATGGGATTTCTCTTTCTAGTTCTTGCTGCTGTAACTTATTAGTTATATATAGAAATGCTGAGGGTTTATGAGAGTTTATTTTACATCAAGCAACTTTGCTAAAGTTGCTAATTGTATCTAGCAGTTTTTTAGATGATTTTTAGGATCTTTTAGGTATACCATCATGTCATCTGCAAAGAGTAAGAGTTTTGTCTCTTCCTTCCCAATTTTAATTCCTTCAATTTCCTTTTCTTCTCTTATTCTTGAAACTAACATTTCTATCACATCCTTGTTTCACCCCAGATCTTATTGGGGATCCCTTTAGCTTATTCCAACTGTATAGAATGCTTGTTGATGGTTTGAGATAGATACTGCTTATATTCTAAGGAACAATCAATTTATCCCTGTGCTCTCTAGTGTTTTTAGTAGGAATGGGTGTTGTATTTTCTCAAAGGCTTTTTAAGCATCTATTGATATAATAATATGATTTCTGATAGGTTTGTCACTGATATAGTTAATTAAAATAACAGTTTTCCTAATATTGAACCAACCCTGCATTCCTGGGATAAATCCTGCTTAGTCATAGCGTATTATCCTAGTGATAACTTGCTGTAATTGCTTTGCTAAGATTTTATTTAAGATTTTTGCATCTATATTCATTAGGGAGATAGGTTTGTAATTTTCTTTCTCTGTTTTAAATCTTCCTGAATTAGGTATCAGCAACATATTGGTGTCATAGAAAGAGTTAGGCAGAGTTCCATTCTCACTTATTTTGCCAAAGAGTTTATATGGAATTAGAACCAATTGTTCCTTAAATGTTTGATAGAATTCACTTGTGAATGGATCTGGCTCTGAACATTTTTTTCTTTGGGAGTTAAATAAGGACTTGTTCAATTTCTTTTTCTGAGATAGGGTTATTTAAGTATATAATTTCCTCTTCATTTAACCAGGGCAACTTATATTTTCAAAATATTCATCTATTTCACTTAGATTATCAAACTTATTAGCATACAATTGGGCAAAATAATTCCACACTGTTACTTCAATTTCCTCCTTATTGATAATGAGTTCATCTTTCTTCATTTATGTTACTGATAATTTGGCTTTCTACTTTCTTTTTTTTTAAACAAATTAACCAGAGGTTCATCAATTTTATTGATTTTTTTTCATAAAACCAACCATTGGGTTTATTTATTAGTTTAATAGTTTTCTTGCTTATGATTTTATTAATTTCTCCTTTGATTTTTAGAATTTCTAATTTGGTATTTAATTGTGAGTTTTAAATTTGTTCTTTCTCTAAATTTTTTACTTACATGTTTAATTCATTAATTTCCTCTTTCTCCAATTTATTCATGTAAGCATTTAAAGATATAATATATATCCCCTGACAACTGCCTTGATTGTATCCCATAAGTTTTAGTATGTTTCTCATTGTTATCATTATCTAGGATGAAACCATTAATTCTTTCTATAATCTATTTTTTTATCCACTCATTCTTTTTTAAGGTTTTTTGCAAGGCAAATGGGGTTAAGTGGCTTGCCCAAGGCCACACAGCTAGGTAATTATCAAGTGTTTGAGACTAGGTTTGAAACCAGGTACTCCTGACTCCAGAGCTGGTGCTTTATCAACTGCGACACCTAGCGGCCCCACCACTCATTCTTTAAAATGAGGTTATTTAGTCTCCAACTAGTTTTAGGTCTATCTCTCCCTGGCCCATTATTCCATGTGATTTTTATTGCATTATGATCTGAGAAGGATGCATTCACTATTCCTTCCTTTCTACATTTGACTATTAGGTTTTTATGCCCTAGTAAGTGGTCAATTTTTCTGTAAGTGCCATGTACTACAGAAAAAGTATATATTATTTTCTATTTTCATTCAACTTTCTCCAAAGTTCTTTCATGTTTAGGTTTTCTAACATTCTGTTTATCTCCTTAACTTCTTTCTTGTTTATTTTATGGCTAGATTTATCTAAATTTGAGAGCAGGATGTTGAGGTCTCCTACTAGTATTGCTATTTCTTCCTGTAACCCATTCAACTTTTCCTCTAAAAATTTGGATGCTATACTTCTTGGTGCATACTTATTTAGTATTGAATTTGCTTCATTGTCTTTGTTTCCTTTTAGAGGATATAGTCCCCTTCCCTATCACCTTTAATGAGATGTATTTTTGCAGCTGCTTTATCTGAGATAAGGATTGCTACCCCTGCTTTTTTCACTTCACATGAAGCAAAATATATTTTGCTCCAATCTTTTACCTTTACTCTGTATGTATCTCTCTACTTCAAATGAGTTTCTTGTAAGGAGCATATTGTAGATTTTTGGTTTTTAATCCAGTCTGCTATTCACTTACATTTTATGGGAGAGTTAATACCATTCACATTAAAAGTTACAATTACTAACTCTTTATTTCCCTTCCAAGCTATTTACCCTCTGTTCATATTTTTCCTTTTTTTCTCTTTATCCATATTCCCCAGTATTTTGTTTCTGAATATCACAGACATTCAGTGTTTCCCCCTTGTATCAACCCCCTCCCCTTTCTTTCCCCTTTCCCTTTGCCCCTTCTTCCTTCTGTTAATTCCTCTTTTTTCTCCCCTCTTCCCCTTTCCCCTTTTAATACTTGAAAGGTAAGATAAGTTTCTCAACTTAACTGAGTGTGTGGATTTTAACTTTAGGCCTAATCTGATGAGAGTAAGATTCAAGCAGCAATCACCTCCTCCCTTCTTCCCTTCTATTGCAAGAGGTCCTTTATACCTCTTTTCACAATGTGATTCACCCCATTCAATCTCCTCCATCCTCCCATATCTTTATTGTCTCCCTCCCCTTTTAAGGGGATCTTTTTTTTAAATCATTCTATCAGAGTCACAGACAAATCATGAGTGTCCATCACTTCTGGGTAAGTATATTCTCTCTAATAGAGTTACAATTCTTGAGAGTTATGAGAATCTTTCTCCCAGGTGGGGATATAACCAGTTTCATCTTATTGGATAGCAGGTTTTTTTTTCTTTGCCCTTGTTTTCATGTGTCTCTTGAGTCTCCTGTTTGATGTTCAAACTTTCTATTTATCTCTGGTCTTTTCATCAGGAAAAGTTAGAGGTCTCCTATTTTGTTAAATGTCCATCTTTTCCACTGGAAGAGAATGCTCAGTTTTGCCAGATAGTGGATTCTTGGCTGTATTTCAAGCCCCCTTGCTCTTCAGAATATATTATTCCAGGCCTTTCAATCCCTTAATGTTGATGCAGCCAGATCCCTGTGTAATCCTTGTTGTGGCTCCTTGGTATCTAAATTGTTTTTTTCTGTCTGCTTGCAAGATTTTCTCTTTTATCTGATAGTTCTGGAATTTGGCCACAATATTCCTTGGTGTTTTCATTTTAGGATCCCTTTACAGAGGGGATCAATATACTCTTTCAATAACTGTTTTGCCCTCTGGATCCATGATATCATGGCAGTTTTCCATCACTAAATCCTGTAATATTAAGTCCAGACTTTTTTTTCTCTTCAATGTTTTCAGGAAGCCCATTGATTCTTAGGTTATCTCTCCTGGCTCCATTCTCAAGGTTTAGCAGTTTTGCCATGAGTTATTTTACATTCTCTTTTATTTTTTCAATTTTTTTTGTTTAACAGATTCTTGTTGTCTCATGAAGTCATTAGTTTCCACAGATTCCATTCCTTTTTTAGAGAAGAATTTTCTTCATTTACCATTTACAACTCCTTTTCCAATTGGTCAAATCTATTTTTAAGGAGTTTTCCATTTGCCCAAGTATAGTTTTGAGAGAATTAGTTTCTTTTTGCATTTGCCCAATTGAGGATTTGAGAGAATTATCTTCTTTTTTGTATTTGTCTAACTATACTTTCCAAGGATTTGTTTTCTTGTCGGGAGATGTTAATTTTGTCTTGCAAGGTGTTAATTTTCTCTTGAGTTTTTTTTCCCAATTTTTTCAATTAATTTTTAAATTCCTTCCTGATCTCTTCTAAGAAGTCTTTCTGGGCTGGAGACCAATTCATATTCTCCTCAGAAGTTCTAGCTCTCATTGAGTTAGGGTCTCTGTCTTCAAAGTAGTTTTCAATGGGCCCCCCTTTTCACTGAACTTTCTTCATTTTCATTGGTTCTTGTGTTGGGGAAGGGGCTGGTTCAAAGAGGTTTTGTATTGAGATCCCTAGAGACTTTAGTCACTAAGTAATTCCAAGTGGGTTAGCCAATATGTTTACTTTCTCTGTAGAGTCAGTGACCTTGATTTGAGGCTTTCTCCCTAGGCCTGGGGGGTCTGAATTATCCTTGAACAATGTGGGCTGGGTCCTTGGCTATTTAGATAATCTCAGTACTGAGGGAGCTCTGTGATCCACACCAGAGCCTGGGTGGGGGGGACTATTACTGTGTTTGTTCTGGGAAGATGGCTCAATGAAAATATGGAGCTCTTGGATAGAGCTGTTCAGGAACAGATCGATATCCAGCCATACTCTGCAACAATCTGTGTTGGAAATCACCCTCCAGCCCACTGGGGCTCCCCAGACCTCTACTCCCCCAGCCAAAAACTCCATAGCTGGCTCAAACCTGTTCCCACTGCCTCTCTGCTCTCTGCTTCTGCTTCTCCCACGTTTCCCTGTGACAGACCTTGTTGATAGATGTTCTTCTCCTAGCTTCTCTTTCTAGGTTTTTTTGATCAAATTTCTGTTAAGAGGTTTCTTTCATGTTATTTCTGAGGGGAAGCCAGGAGACCTTAGCACAGTGCCTGTCCTCTCTCTGCCATCTTGGCCAGAAGTCCTCTAATTGCTTAACATTAAACTCCTTTACCTGGTATTCAAGGCCTGTAACAACCTGAAACCACAGAACCTTTCTAGACATATCTCAGGTGACTCTTAGACACAGTATAAGTTCTAACCAGATCTGCTAATTTTCTGTTCCTAAGTACAAGCTGTATAATCTCACATCTAGGATTTTGCTAAATTTATTCCACATGTCTGACATACCTTCCTTCTCCATCTTCCCCTATTGTCCTTCTACTCATCCTTCTAAACTCAAATTTAAGAAAGCCTTCTCAGTTTCTCCTTGGTGAGTAATAGGCTTAACTCTAAGACCTCCCATAATATCTTGTTTGCAACTCCCTAATGTCGTTACCATGCAATACTATGTATTCTTCTTCTCTGGATTAGTTTCTTATACTCTTAACAGGCTTTAAGCTCCTTGAGGTCAAAGTCCCTTTCTTTACCAAAATGCAAATTCTGCTTTGCCCCTCTCCCCATTATAGTGTTCTGTAATACAATAGCAACTTAATTAATGTTTTATTGGGATCCCATTACACATGCCCCAGTGGGCATTAGAACATACAGGAGCAAAAAATACAAACCAAAATTAGAAATAACCATTTGGGAATGAAATATAAATATATATGAATATATATATATATATATAATAAATATATAAATATATAAATGAAATATAAATATAAAAAGGATATTAGTAGTAATCTACTCCACTCCCTTCTATTAAGAGGTAACTAAAGTCAGGTCATGTGCCCAAGGTAAAACTTAAATAACTTGCCTTGGGGTCATACAGTATCTTATGCAAAGAAATGAAAAACTCTGAGTCAGTCTGATCCAGAGGGGATGAAAGTGGAGAGAGAAGAGCAGACAATCAAGTACCTACTCCTGAAGGGCACTTCATCACTCATAAGACTGACTTCTGTAGTTTTAAATTTATTCAACAAATGATATTTACTGGGTTCAGTCTTAAGGGAAAAAATCATCTCCACAAGAGATGGCTTCCTGCTTTCTAAGAAATAACTCAAATAAATGGAAGGCCTCGAGGGATGGCCTTCCTATTAGGTAAGCAAAACAATATGCATTCTATCCTAACAATGTTCATTGTCACTTGCTATCTGTATCCTGCTCAGTTTTATTTTCTGAACAGACTGCAAGCTATTACTGAGAAACATCAGGATTTTCTACTGAGAAGATACAGCCTTTCCCTTTCCTTTCCCTCAGCAAAGTTCTTTAATGATTAAGTGGTTCTTCCTTTGCTATGGTCAGATGCTACTTAGCTGGTGTCAATGGTCTATAAGAGTGGGGTAAAAATCAAAGAGAAAGAGTCTGGGGGGGTGCATATTGATATAGAAAACCATAAACTAACATTTGGTTCTTTTTAATTGTTTGATCAATTAGTAACATCTGACTCTTCATGAGGTCCTCTAAGATTTTTTTGGGCAAAGATACTAGAGGGGTTTGCCGCATCCATCTCCAACTTATTTTATAGATGAGAACCTGAGGCAAAAGGGGTAAAATAACTGTCCAAGGTCACACAGTCAGTGTCTGAAGCCATATATGAACTCAGGAAGCTGGGCCTTTCTAGCTCCAGGCTGCTATTTAGCTGCCAAATTAACATTACCCATATTGTATTCACATATACATATATTTAACTATATACAAAAACATATCACACACATATGTATACACAATATATACATGCATACACCACACACATATGTAGAGATATATACCTGTATATGTATGCATGTGTATATGTGTATAAATCTATACCTCTGTGTACCTGCATAAATGTACATATATATGTATATCATATGTGTGTTGTATATTATATGTGTGCATTATATATAATTAAACATTCCCCAACTGCATTTTAATCAGTGTTTCAGGGTTTATAGGCAGCAAGGGACCCAAGAGCTACAAGTGCAACACTGGTCTATACTGCTTCTACTTAATAGAAGCCACAAGAGCACTGCCTCTGGAGTCAAAGGATGTGGGCTCAAATCTTGCCTCTCATGCTTACTAGTCTTTGTAATTGAAACAAGACATTCCTTCCTCCTAGACCTCAGTTTTCTCATGTTTAAAATGAGAAGGTTGGACTATCTAGTTTCTGAGGTCCTTTGAACTTGGAGAAAAGGGATATGAAAAAGAAGGAATGAGAAGTTCCACAAACTTTGGCCATTTCTGTTTTCCAGTAGATTGGCTGAATCTGAAGCTCCATGTTTTCAGTCATATTTGGGATAAACCCTAGGACCTGCTTGCCAGTATTACTTTAGTAACCACTCTACTCTCTATGGTAATATAATCCTAAGGTTTCACTTTCTTATAACAGTAGCCAACTGAGCAAAGGTTGGGGAGAAAAGAAGACGGGAATGATTCTTTCCTTTTTATAGAAACTAAGAGTTATGAAGTCCATATTTTGGCTAACTTCACCACTGGTTACTACAAAAGCAGAAGGTAAAGTCCAGGATTCTTGATGCTTAACCATATATAATCTCTTTTCATCAGTCCACAAGCCTTCTCGATTCTGGTTTGAGAGAAGGGCTCTGTGAAATTATACTCTTTGCCTCTTGGGGTTTTCTTCATGGGAAAAGAGGAAGACCACATGGAGATATACAAGAACCATCTTTTCTTGCATTTTTCTACTATTTTCTACTACTTCTACTATTTTCTACTATTTTCAAAAGCAGGCAGTCATTTCTCTAATCTAATCTGAGGATTGGATGATTTGTTTTCCTTGAAAAGAAAGATGAGAATACCAGGACAAGTAAAGGTCAGAATAGAAATCCAAATGGAACAAAGTTATAAAACTGTAAGACATTAGAACTCACACCATTCAGAATCCCCCTATGACATCCTTGACAGATAATCATCCAGTTTATGATAAAACTCTTGTGGTGCTAAACATCAACACCTTGATACAGTTTGCCATGAGAGAAGGAGGATTGGACTTGGGCTCAAATTTTGCTTCAGATTCTTAATAGTTTTGTGACCATAAGCAGGTCACTTACTTTCTTAGCTTCTTCCTCTGCAAAAAGTGGATAATAAAATTTACACTACCCTTGCAGAAGAAATGTTGGTTTGAAAACTCTGCAAGTATAGGGACATTTGTGAACAGTAAAGCAGGGATGTCAAAGAGCATAGGGAAATGGGTGAGATTTGGGGGGAAAAATTCACATATAATAAGAACAGGTAGGTTCAAAAGGAGGACAGGGGACTTGCACCAACAAGGCGAAATTAGATGACAAAGTCTGGGATTGAGTTAGACAGGTTATGAGTTTAATCTTGGAGGTTTGCACTATAACAATCACAATGCCCTCCATTGTGGTTTTCTTCTCCTAATATGACAAGTAGATTCATATATTTCTATTTGCCACTCTCAGTTTTTCAACACTCTCTCTAGAGAGAGAGAGTGAGAGATCTGAAAATACTGAGGTTAGTAAAATTATTAACCATAAAACCATTTTACTTAAAAGTGTTAAAAAAACAGAAAGTGAACAAGTTTAGCAAGATAATAATGGCAGTCCTTTCCCTTCTAGTGAATTCCCTTTCCTGTCTCTCAGAAGTCATTGGAAATTCCTCAAACTCAGCATCAGTTCATGAAGTAATTGCATATTGCTGTCATGAGTTCCAAGTAAGTACTTGCTCTCTACTCTCTCACATTTTCAAGAGAATCTCTCTGGAGTTTCTGATATCCTAACTTTTAGTAGAATTTCTTCTCTCTTTGACCAGCTTCTTGGATCTCAAATGCCTCCCAGCTCCTTGCTGACTAGGAAATTGGTTCCTCACTATCAGTTATCATGTTTCCCTAAAACTACCAGATTGATCTCAATGCTTATCTGATATTGTGGTTGCCTTCCTCAAATAAGTTCCATGTTTGTTTGGACTTTTGCCCTTTTTGAAAGCTCTGTCATAGGAAAATATGTTATCTCTGGAAGAATTAGAAAGGGCTGACTAAATTTCTATCATAGATGCTTCCTCCCCTTCTCTTAATATAAACTAAGACCACATTCATGTTAGATTATTTTATTATCATCTGTGTGACTCTTTTGGCTTCATATTGAGCAAATAGTCAACTAAAATAGTCAACTTTTTTCATACGAACTTGGCCAAAATCACACTTCTCCATCACATACATGTTAAGATATGATCTTGAGAGTAATGATTCCCTTAATGTTTATAAAAAAGTTGTTCTCCTCTATGAGATAAGCATTAAAATAATTATCTTCCTTTTAGAGATAAGAAAACTTCACTACACTGTGAAGGTTGAAGAGACTTCCACCAGATCATATAGCTTTATTTATGGAAGAGTCAGAATTTGAACCCAGGTCTTCTCATCCCAAATCCAATAATCTTTTGACATTACCATGATGAAAGTTGTTGACTTTCAGAAATATCATTAAAAGAAACAAAGTATGATTACATAATTAGATATTCTATTTATCTAGTCAATCATTCCATTGACAAGTCAATCTCTACTTAGAGAATTGTTGATGCATATATCAATTGTGTTCTTTTATGATGCACATTAATTTGATACCCAGGGTCTTGTAGTAAATACCATGGGAAGGTAATGCATATGATGACTGTTTTCATGATGAATTCATTATTTGATTAGGCCCAAAACTATTTGGAGTCTTTGAATCTATACTTATCACAGAATTTCAAAACTGGGAGAACCTTAAAGCCAGTCAACTCAAAATGATACCCCACAAGAATCAACTCTACAAAGTAATTATCCAGTCTCTCCAAGAAGACCTCCAATGAGGAGATTCCATTTCTCATTCTGCTCTTGGATAGTTCTTATTATAAAATATAGATAGATATATAGATAGATAGATAGATAGAGAAAATAAACAAGAGTGAGGTAGATAAACCTCATTCATTATCAAAAGTTTAACAACTTCAATCAATCGCAGGAGGATCAAAAGACTCCAGTTATTCCCATTGTTAATAAATATTTTATCTCCTTGGCAAGCAAAGAGACACACTAGGCAAAGGAAAAAACAGTTTGGAATAGATGGTAGAGGATAGATAATGTCAGGTTATTAAATATCAAAGCGGGGTTGAGGAAAAAACTGTGTCTGCAAAAAAGGCTGATGTGAAATCTGATTAGGCCAGATCATTCCCAGAGAACTTGGTTGATTGTTTCTTGTTCTTCATTATTGAAGAAGACTAAAAAGTTATCACTATGTTACAGACAAGTTATGGTGTGTCCAACTGTGACTGATCAGATCAACATGAGCTCACATTGCTCTGCCACAGGTTAGGCAAAAATAGTCCATGAGAACAACTGGGGTGGGTATTCTAAACTTATGCACCTCACACTTCTTTTGAGTTACTCTAATACTATATTGCTTATGGAGCACAGCACCCTCTCTGATGAGGACATGCCATGTTGGGTAGTCCTGTGTCAGTGTCTCTCATGTTTACATAATCAAGAGAACTTAAAGATAAAAATGAACGTAAAGCAACAAATAGGAGAGGGGATTGGAACAGATTTGTCAACATTTCTATAGCAAAATATTTTCATCATCAATGACAAATGAATTAGCATAGTTATAACTCAATCCTTGCTATACAATATGGAGAAGTAGAATATTTTTCCTGTAATTCTATAGAACTATAACATGGACCACTATAGAATACTAACATCTCCAAGGGGATCAAAAAGCAGTGGAGAGAAATGCAAAATAAAGAATTAAGCTGCAAGATAACAACAATAATGATTTGCATACAAGAAGTGTCATGGGGCGGCTAGGTGGTGCAGTGGATAGAGCACTGGCCTTGGAGTCAGGAGTACCTGGGTTCAAATCCGACCTCAGACACTTAGTAATTACCTAGCCGTGTGGCCTTGGGCAAGCCACTTAACCCCATTGCCTTGAAAAATCTAAAAAAAAAGTGTCATAAAAGATATCATCCAGTAAATATTTGATTAGAAAATTAGATTAACCAGAAGTGTTGTAAAATTGATGGTGACAGATAGAAAGCCCAGGTACAAAATCCCTGTGTCCATGTTCTTAACTGATCTAAAGGAAGTTCTCTAGAACACTGGGTTGGAAACAATATGGATGAATCACAAGATGAGATGCTATAGTTTCCTATCTTTAATAAAGGAGTGAGTACTCACATTGATATTATCATGGATCAGTTAAAATCTTGAGCTCTTATTTCTCATGTTTTGGATTTAGCTGTTCCCCCCCGCCCCACCACTGAAAACTCAGTGGCATGGCCAGTGATTCAACTCCTCTCACAATGATTGAAGTAGTTATAGAGTTATAGCTATCTCTGAACAGCTGTAGGATGAATGAGGGCAGAGTGAAATTTGTGCTGATTTTATTGGAAAAAAGAAGCCAAAAAACTTGAGAACAGTCTAATAAATAAATTGTTAAAATAAAGCATGGTAGATGCTCCTTTTCCTTTATTATTTCCTATAGTACATCTAAATAGACCTCCACTCTAGAAGGAGCTCCACTGAACCAGACTACCTTCTGGGGGAAATCAATAGCCTCCCAATCTCTCACTAAAAGGCACAATTTCTGGGAATTCATCCATTTCCCCATAAAGCCTTTTCTCAGAAAAATGAACCCATATAGGATGAAGGCTTAAAAAGCTACTAGAACATTTTTGTTCCTTATCACCATAGCTTTTTTGTCTTTATATCAAGACACCTCAGGATTACAGTGGTATAAAGAAGGTACTTTATAAATGCTCTATCATCTGTTTGTCTATCTACCTCTATTTATCTCTTGACTAGGTGTCTATCTAGTTAGCTACTAGTTGTCTGTCTACCTATCATCTATCTTTATCCGTCTGTCTGTCTAGCTATCATTTTATAATATAATTGAATACTTATATCTTCCAATGAAGGAGTTAATTTAAGGGTTATACTCTCCCTCAGATATTTGCAGATATAGAAACTGAGTCCTAGAGAAGTCAAGTAAATTAAGTCATCACACAGCTATCAAGTGGAAATTGAAGAATTCAGGATCCTAAAGCCAAGATTCTCTCCCCATCAGTGCAAAGCTATACTGGCCCCTATGTGGGGTTTTTAATTTTTAAAAAATGGTCAAAGCACCTAGTGCACCACCAGGGGCTTTAACCAAACCCAAATAGAGGGAACATTTCCAGCTTATCTCAGCTGGGGGTTGACTCCTTTGCTGCTTGCCTCCCAAACTCCACAGAGAAATGTTTCCGACAACACAGCTAGACCGGCTACTTCCATCCCTCTTAGCGCCTAAGTGAAGTTCAACAGAAAGCAATTAACAGATGTCTTCCCAGCACTGAGAGTCAGAGATCTGCTAGAGAAATGAGTGCAGACATATCTTAGCATATCACAGGGTGGCCCTCATTTACTCCCCATTACCAGGCTAAAAATAGCCTTTTCTTTCCCTTGGCTTTCTGTCTTTATTAACATCAGTCCCCATAGAACTGCTCCTTTCCCTTTCAAACTGCCACCTCCAAACAAGAGCCAATGGAAGTTGAGGTTTTTTACTTTCTTGGCTTCAAGGGCTGCCTCCCAGGTATCTCTAACATGCCCTTGCTTCTGAACTCCCCCAAATGCTCCATTCATTAACCCCAGGGCCCATAGGAGATATCCCCTACCCAAAAGAAGGACAGAAAATGTAGCCATTCCTAAGAGACATTACAAGCAAAGGGATGCATGGTCTTCTAGCAAGATCTCATTTGGTGACAATAAATGAGCATGTTTTCAAGCATCCAGAGTGATTAATTTCTTGCCAGTGCTGTCAGCGAACTGTCACAATCTGACAATCTTGTCATAAGTGTCATTCATAATGCTGCCAGTCTATTCCACATCAGTGTCATTACACAATTACATGTGGTTTATAAAGAAGACAGGTGGGGGCAGGGTGAAAAATGAACAGAAAAACACGTGAGATAGTTAGGCAATTACAGACCTCGCTACTCTTGAAAAGCAGCCGCTGCTGCCAGCAATTAAATCTCTCCTGATTTGTTCATTTAGGCAAATTATCAATTATTTGGAGGTATCAGCCTAGACAGTTCTCTCTCTCCTCTCTCTCTTCCCCCCCCCCTCTCCTCTCATTCTCTCCTTCTCTCCTCTCCTTCTCTTCTTCTCTCTCTCCCCTCTTCACTGAAAGCATTCAGTGAGCCTTGTCGTCATTTACTGGGGGCAGGGGAAGCTGTTTAAATAAGTATTCATTCTTTTAATGAATATTTTTATGCTTAACAAAATGGAAATAAATAAATGAAACTCATTATGTCTCTCCTATCCAATTTTTTTTCTTGCTGATTGCTTAGTTTTCTAGTGACTAGATGATGAAGTCCTTGAATCAAGAAAACCTGAGTTCAAATCTGGTCTCAGATACTTACAAACTGTGTGACATGGGAAAGTCACTTAACTACTGTCTGCTGCATTTTCCTCAATTATAAAATGCAGATCATAAGAGCACCTACCTCAAGGGGTTGTTGTGAAGATCAAATAAGATAATATTTATAAAGTACTTATACTTAAAGTACTTATATTGTATCTGATAAAAAGTTCTTTTCTTCCCTTCTTTCCTCTTTTCTTCTTCCTTCCTCCCCCTCCTCTCCTTCCTTCCTTTTTTCTTTATCACTTTCTCCCACATCTTCCTTCACTCCTCTTCTTCACTCATTCCTTCTTCCTTCACTCCTTCTCTCCTTCCTTCCCTCCTTCCTTCTTTTTTCTTTCCCTTCCTCCCTTCTTTCTTTTCCTCCTCTCTCCTTCCTTACTTCCCTCCCTCCTTCCCTCCTCCCTTTCTTCTTCCCTCCATTCCTTCCTCCCTCCCTTACTTCCACCTTCCTTCCTTCTTTCTTCTATCCTCCCTTCCTTTCTTCTATCCTTCCTTCCCTCCTTTCTTCCTTCTTTTTGTTCCCTCCTTCCTTTTCTCCCTCCTCCTTCCTTCCTTCCCTTCTTTCCTCCCTCCCTCCCTCCTTCCCTCCTTCCTCTCTCCCTCCCTCCCTCCCTTCCTTCCTTCCCTGCTTTCTGTTGTACCAGATCATTTTTGTGATATGATAGAAACTTTGAGAAAGAATTCTTAAAGAAATATTGTTGTCATTGTACACCATAAAAGCAACATGAGGGTGATGAGCAAACTTGATGGACTTGCTCATCACTTCAGCGCAACAGCCAGGGACAATGGAAAATACCATCTGTAACCAGAGAAAGAATTATGGACTTTGATCAAAGACCAAAGACTTTTACCATCAAATTAGGGGAAAAAAGTAATATTATTATGTAATTTTACTATCTCATACTTTATTTTTCTTCCTTAAGGATATGATTCCTCTGTCACACATTCAACTGAGATCAATGTATAACATAGAACCAATGTAAAGACTAACAGAATGCCTTCTGTGTGGGCTGGGGGAAAGGTAACAAGAATGGGGGGAATTGTAAAACAAAATAAATGAAATCTTTCTTTAAAAAAGAAATATTGTTGTCTTAATATTTTACATTTCTCATTTGCTTCAGTATTTGTGTATAAATGTGGCTCTGCATTAAGCAGTCTCTAGAAATGAAGAGAACTAAAGTAAAGGGGCTGAAAAGCAAAAAGGCCTTCTAAGATTATTAGGCCAAGACCTTAAGAATGAGGACATTTGAAGGACACTGAGCAGAAAAGTGAAAAGATTAGAAGAATATATAATTAATGCCACTGATGTTAAGGCAGGTGAGACATCTCAGGATTTTTTTTTTCTAATTCTGCTTGAGAATTTTGACAGGAGGATTGACAGTGGGGAGTTATTCCTGGGAGTTCCAGACTCCTCTTTTCTGAGAGACATTGCTTAAAGAGATAGGAATATGTCTTACTGAAGAAAACATTCCTACAGAGAAATTGAATGTCTCTCTTAAATCCAGGAACTCTGATTCATCTATGAGTAAGGAGAAGACCATAAAACCCAAAATTGGCATTTTCTATGGACATGAATCATCTCCCAGCTAAACAATACTGGGAAAATTAGATTGAACAGAAAAGGGTGCAGCTGAGACACAGGGAGGCTCCTGAGTCAGACCAAGGGAAGAGACAGATACCCCAAGGCAGATAGCTGCAGTAACAGAGGTAAGGCCAGATAATACTTAAGAAAACTGCCCAGATCTCTTAGAAATAGAGGGTAAATTAGAAATAAAATTAAATTCATTTTTTTTACCCAAATGATAACTCTCAGGTATATCATAGCCAAAATCCAGATGAAAGGAAAAATATTACAAGCAGTCATAAAGAGAGAATTAAACTATCAAGGAGCCATAATCAGGATCACACATGATTTAGCAGCCACAACTTTTAAGGAGTGGAGAATTTGGAATATGATATTTCAGAAAGCAAAGGAAAAATGCAATTATAGTCAAGAACAATTTACTAGGAAAAAATAAACTGAGTATGATGCTTTAAGGGGGAAAATGAACCTTTAATAAAATAGAGAACCTCTGAAATAAATAGAAATTCTGGTTAAAAAACAGGAGCATATAAAAAGGTTAATATGAATGCATAATGATAAAGAAATAAAAAAGTCGACTGGTTTACATTCAAACATGTGAGACAATATAGCTGTCCTCTCTGATGTCTATAGCAGTTCATTGAGGGAGTACCTTTAGATAAGGTCTAGTAATGGTTCTATTCTGTCTTGCTAAATCTTTTAAAAAAATGGAGAGGGGAAGTGGAGTATACTTGAGGGAAGAAAAGAAAGGAAGATTAAAGAAAATTATCTCACATGATCAAGGTATACAAGTAGGCATCCATATGAACAAGGAAGAAGGACTGATGGAGACAGATTGACATTTGAACCTCATTCTCATATGAAATTGTCAAAAGAAAGAACACACATGCACAATTAAGTATAGAAATACTCTTAATTTCACTCAACAGAGAAATAGGGAAAGAGGACAATAGGGAAGGAGAGTTGGACAGAAGGTAGAGAAAAGAAGGGATTAATTATAAGTAAAACTAATTCCATGGTTGTACAAAAGTATTTATAGCTATTTTTGAGATGTCAAAGACTGGGAATCTGAGGAGTTGCCATAAACTGTGGAATGGATGAACAAGTTAAGAAATAAATGAATATTTTTTAGAACATGATTAATGTTTTGATTGACTATGCACATTTGTGACGGTTTTTGTTTTTCTTGCATTCTCAGTATGGAGGAGAAGGGGAAGGGAGACAAGGAGGATTTTGGCTGATTAAAAGATACAAAAATGACTAAACAACAACAACAGACATATGTTTGTAAGACAGGTTTTGTTTTTCTTCCTCAATGGTAAGTGGGGGAAGGAAGGAGGGAAGAAAAGAAAGCTGATCTTTAAAAGTAAAATAAAATTGAATTTCCAAAAAGAGGTGAAATGGAAAACTTTGATTACATAAAATTTCAAAGCTGTTACAGAAGTGACACTAACATTTAAAATTAGAAGAGTAGTTAAAGAAAAAACTCTTTGTAGCAAATATACCCGATAAAGACCAATGGCCAAGATATATGGATAATTGATTCAAATATTTAAGAACTAGAGGCACTACCCACCAGCTAAGCATTTATAGCATAGCTTTAAAGAGGTAATCCACAAATGAAAAAATGCAAATCATCATCAACAATTTGAAAGAATAATCCAAATCATTAATAAGAGAAACAAACATTAATATAACTCAATTTTTATTCACATTCATCAAATGGCAATTTCTGGAGTTTGAAAAAAAGAATAGACACATTGATACATTGTTGGTGGAGTTGTGAGTGGCTCATTTCCATCCTGGAAAATAATTTCATTGAATTATGCAAAGGTCACTAAACTGAACACACGCTAACCATAATTCCATTGGGATACAACCCAAAAGATGTCAAAGTAAAAGGAGTCTCATATCTAAAATAGAAATTTTTGTTGTAGCAAAAAACAGTTTGCTGTTTGTAGATTAATGAGTTTATTCTCTATTTATTATGGTCTATTATGTTATTATGTAACTGGTGTTTGTTGGGAAGGAGTTAGGCTGGAAGATGTAAGCTAATTCTTAAGAGATGACCAGGAAATGACAGCAGACTTTTGAAGGGTAGCAGATATAATTCTATTATTCTATAATTTTATTATTCTATAATTCTATTAAGCTACTTCCTTGTTGACTAGAGTAGACCTCAGTAGTGCCCCTGGGGCCTGACACATGTGTATGTTCATAATGCATGCATACATATATACACATACATGGTATATGCATTATGTATTCATATATTTTATATATACACACATTTGTATATAAATTACACGTTTTATAAAGCTATATGAAATAGGTAGTATATATGCAATATATAAAGATTAAGATAGTAATAGATAATATATATATCTATGATAGGTTATATATGTATATTAATACACATAGATACATAGCATATATATGTATGCATATGTGTGTGTGCGTGCACATGTGTGGCTTAAAATCAGGAAGATTCATTTTCCTAAATTCAAATTTGACTTCAGACATTTCCTAACTGTGTGACTCTGGCCAAGTTACTTAACTCTGTTTGCCTCAACTTTCCCTGTCAAATGACTTAGAGAAGGAAATGATAAACCACTGTCTTTGCCAAGAAAAACCCAAATGGAATTGCAAATAATCTGACAAAACTGAAACAACTGAACATGATCAAAGTGCTTTCCAAATATTGTCTCTTTTGAGTTAACAAGCAACTTTGTGAGGTAGGTGCTATTATTATTCTCATTTTACAGATGAGGAAATAAAAGTTGAGAAATACTAGGTGACTTCCCTAGGGTAACACAGCTATTAACTCTCTGAGGCAAGATTTAAATTTAGATCTTACTGACTTGAGGTTAAGCATCCCTTAGTTGCTTTTTAGCAATTTGTCAAGATAATACAGCTAGTTAAAAGACATTCAGCTTATGAACCCTGAGTGCTGGAATATAAGCCTGTTAACTCTTAGACCATTGTTCTATTCAACCTACTACGGTATGTCAATATAGTCTGGATACTTTTTCTACCAGTTCCACAATTAAAAACAAGACAGCTTGGCATACTAGAAAGACACTGTAATTAGAAATAGAAGACGTACATTGTCTCCTCTAATCTTTGACATCCATTCACCTATGCGATTTGGGCAAATTGCTTCCCTAGACTGGATCTCAGTTTCCTCAACTGTAAAATGAAGGCATTGGGCTCAATGCTATCTCCAATCCCTTCCAACTCTAAACCCAGAGATACTATGAAATAATGAGCATCAAAGAGCTACTCACTGAACTGACTAGTTTTTCTGATGGAATTGAGGGACTGCTGTGACATCCAATAGTCTAAGGGACAGTTCTGCTTTCCTGCCCATTCACTGACAAAAGATAAATAGAGATGCAATTAGAAGACTATTAAAGTAAAACAAATACATCTGTTGTCTAGCAAGCAGAACAGGGAAGTAGGGTGGGGATGAGACAGACAGAGGAAGAAATATGGCACAAAACAGAATGGCAAATAACAGGACAGACTCATTCTCAACTGTGGCATGTTCTGAGATCAGGTCTTCATGTAAATCTCACCCACCCCCCACTCTCACCCCAGCAGCTGTAATCTGGACCCAGGTGTTTCTGGAAAATTGAAGTAATTCTATGATGCCATTTGAGTTAATGCTGGGGGGGGGGGGGGCTAAATTACATTTTAAAGGGAATCTACCTCTTTATCTTTTAACCTTAGGCCTTCCCCAGCCATGCAGAAAAATCAATCTTGGCTAATTCACTGACCAAGAAAAAGTGAAAAGTTAGACTGAAAAGCCTGCATTTAACAGTTGCTTGATATTTAAAGAGGTAGCTGAGAAAGGTGGCCAGGCCAAATGTTGTGCTTCCCTTCACACACACACACACACACACACACACACAAACACACACACCTCCCCTATCCCAGACCCCCAGTAGTTGTTGTGGTTCCTAGGCTGGCACTTGGTGGCTTTCATTCCACATCATTGACTTGGTAGAATATACAGCATTTGAGGTGATAGCCCTTGCTATAGCCTGCAATGGGGAGCTTTACTGAGGAGCTATTACTCTGAAATCTTCATGCTGGGACTTAGTAGAGGCAGATTGCTCTGTTGTTAAAGGGATATAGTCAGTTATATGGCTAAGGCAGAGAGATTAATTTCACTAATCTGGATTATGTGATAACACAGATTCTTTAGTTGGAAAGGCTTCAAGAATTGGTCTTGACTACAAAAAAGTCTGTGACAGCACAGGCAGGGATCTAGGAAAAGAACTGTGAGTCACTGCTCTTCTCTGATACTCCTTTTTTTAAAGAATCCACTTCCCTTATGTCCCAAAAAATCTCAGGGGCAGACTACCTAGAATCCTTGACTGTTTTCTCACTGCTGCTTGCTACTACTTCTTTTTCTGCCAAATTATTACTATGTACAAGACCTTCAACTGAAAGAATTCAGATTCCTTTCTTCCTCTTCACCCTATATTCCACTAAAAAAGAATGTTATCCCAATGTGTAGAGATTGTAAATTGTAAAATTTACAAGAAAAGAATGTCTAATCAGTGAGGCAGCACTTTATATTGGAGAAAGCTGACTTCTGAATCAGAGAGATCTGGGTTCAAATCCAGATTTTTGTTATATACTGGCTGATTAACCTTGGACAAATGATTTAACCTCCTATGGCTCTAGTGCAACTCTAGAATTTTATATTGCATGATTAACCTTCACTTTTTCGGTGCTTTTCCTCTGTCAATGCAGTCTCATATCTATTTCCCATAAAAGTCAGTGTGGAAAAGTCTCAGGACCATTGGACCTAGAACAAGAAGACCCAGATTAAGTCTTGACTCCAACATTTATTCAGTGTGAAACCTGGGATAAGTCACTTAACCATTCTGTCGACTTCATTTTTGGAAGCACATTGACAAACTGGAGCTTAGTCAGTGTTGAGGAAATACGAAATCAATAAAAATTTGAAGAGCTGTTGTTGTTTGTCCTTCATTCTCAAAGAAAGCATCAAGGAGGTGATGCTATAACATGAACATGACTTGGATTATCCAAAAGGGTAATAGACTGTCTCAGGAACAGTGAGTGACTTTTTATGAGCAGTCTTCTTTACAAAGGAAGGCTAAATGTACATTAGTCAATAATATTGAAGAGGGAAATTTCTGTTAAGAAATTAGTTATCATCTGGTCTTCCACTTTGATAGACCCAAAGATCCCTTCAGCTCTGGGATTCCAAGATTTATAGGACCTTAGTTTCCTTATCTGTCTGAGGAAAGCACTTCATAACATAAAGAGTCATACAAGTAAGTTATTATTACCTCGGCTTAATCTTATTCCTACATACATGGCATCTCTAATGTCATCCAAACCTCATAAAGAAGTCTACCAGAACAGACATAAGGACAAAGCATTGAGGCTACCTAAAGTAGCTTACATCATGTCCACCAGGTTATCACATTAGATGACCAAGAAAATCCTGAAATCTAGCTGAATTATGACTTGTTCTTCTGATTGATTTTTGCCTAAGTCATCCTATTCTGAAGCATGAATGCAAGAGGTACTCTCTCTCTGTGGGTGGCAACATAATACAGAGGAAAGAGCATTCTACAGTCAAAAGACTTGGGTTCAAATTTCAGTTTTGCTGATCTGGATTAAATGATCTCTGAGTTCCTTTTATAATATTGCTATATTTTCCTATGTGGTCAAAGACAGAAAGTTTTCATAATTAGAAATAAAATGAGTATCCAATTAATGTGAAATCAATGAACAAATTGTAATACATGAATACAATGGAATACTATTACATTATAAGAAATTACAAATATGAGAAATTAAGAAATATATGGGAAGATTTATATAAACCAATACAAAACAGCAAGAATGAACACAGCCTTAAAGTTAGTCTAATACATTAATTGCATCAACCCTGGTCTTAGAGAATGACGAAATGATGAAAATTTGAAGAAAAAAATAGCATGTTCCTGAAAATCAAGAGGTTCCTGCAGCATCTCTAGACTTTTGACAATTAAAAATTTTTGATTTGGGTATGACCTTCATCTGCCAAACCCATTTGTAAACTACTTGAGCATGTGACTGTGTCTTATATTTCAACTATATTATCAGTATACCCCTGAGATATCCATTAAATATATGTGTTGTTGACTTCACTGATGACGGTATTATTCTAAGAAGAATTTGTCCACTCATTCTGGTCTTGAGAATATATTGTCCTGGGGTGTGGGGGTTGACATGAGGGAATTGGTGGTAGTCATTGAGGAGGATGATTAGCACAGTACCTGCCACATGGCTGGTATTTATTAAATGTCTATTGAATTGAATTGATGGACTATATTCTCACCTCTGTCAAGGGACATGGAGTTTGCTACATTTGTAAGTAATTACTCATTATTCTTCCTTATACATTCTATGTTCAATTATGCTAATTTCCTTGCTTTCTCCTTTGTTTCGGGTTACTCCTTGCATGTAGAATATCATCTCCACCTGTTAACATCCTAAGTATCCATAAAGGTTCAATACAAATATCATCAACTTTCTAAAGCCTTCCCTGATTCCTACCCCTCTTGCCTAGAAGTGAGCTCTCCTTCATTTGGTCATATAGTTTGCTATATATTTTACACATTTACCCTATTATAATTTGTATTATATTTATCTATTAGTAGATTTAGAGTTTGGAAATCATTTAAATTTTTCATTTTACAATTAAAGAACCTAAGAGTTAGACAAATTTAGTGACTTGCTCACAGTAATCCAAGTAATAAATGACAGAATTAGAGGTCTTTTTTACTCCAAATATAGCTTTTTTATTGTTTTAAATTTCATGGAAAGGGGTTGGGATCACCTTTGCCTTACTTATCACTGTTCTTCCCTTAATGTATAACACAAAATTTTATATCCACAAAACAATGATGCAGGAACCTCACATAATTCTAATGAATAAAAAAGGATCTGATTCTATATAATGCCATATTGACATGTGCCTTCATGGGGAGAAGTGTCAAACTCAATATGTACTTCCTGAATTGGACAATCTTCTGTCCCTCAGTTCTGTTTCTCTTGAGTAGTTGAATGGAGATTAGTACAGTTTTAGCCTATCAGAATTAATTCAACATCTAGTCTATTAGAAACTTCACCAGTACTGATATATTTCCCTGAATCCCAATCACTTTGGCATATTAGAGTCATTCCCTAAAAAACAAAACAAACAAAAAAAACCCAGAAAATGATTAACTGTATACAGTGCTTTACTCTTCACATAGAATCAATAAGAGCAATACACAATAAACGATGAAACATAAACCAAATAGCTTCATGTCAAAACCGCTCCTAAGTCCAGACAGCCTCCAGATAATTAATGTGCTGCTCTGATCCCTAGAGTTCTAAGAATATACAGTTCAATTTGCTTAGCCCCCATGACCAATAGTCCTGTAAGTGGGCAAAGTATAATAGACAATACAATACAATTTGCAACTGATTACAACTTATACATTGATTAGGATCAGCCCTTAAGTGAAGACTAAGAAACTTGGAATCCAGGCTCTCATAATTCATAAAAAATGGAGAGGGAATTGAAACCCATTAAATACAAAAAAAAAAAAAACCCCAACAACAACAACAAAAAAAAAACTTCATACATTTAGAAGCCTAAGGATCTGAAACACTGGACTTGGAATCTGGAAAATTTGAGTCCAATTCTGCCTTCAGACATTTTACTATCTCTGTGACTCTAGTTGAGTCACTTAACCTTGTAGTTTCCTCATTTATAAAATGGGGATGGTTGTGAGGTTAAAATGAAATAATATTTGTAAAGGACTTTTAAATTTTAATTGCTAATCATCATTATTTTTTTCATTATTCTTATTATAGTAGTGTTTATGTGTATTAAATCATGTCATTGAAAGAAAAAAAGGATAAATAGACTCAATAGCCATCCCTTAGCAAGGGGAAGCATGCCAATACCATGCTACTCTGGAATCTCTCTGATCTTGAGATCTTCAGTCTATTATGCATTTTGTGATAAATGTGGGAGAAAACACACAAAGACAGAGGTTCCCTAGAACATTATCATTGCTTATTAATGCTTCCACAGGAAATCTTTCTTAATTCCTCTAAATTCTAATGTCTCCCCTCTGCCATTTCTCCTTTATATAGGCTTTTCATATGTAGATGCTTGCTTGTTGTTTCCCACATTAGACAGTGACCTCCTAGAGGTGTATGTTTGTTGACAAAGTACTTTATCCCAACTTGTTTGAGTCAGATATAGAATCAGAAAGCCTAGGTTTCAAACCCCTTCTCAGATGCTTAATAGCTGTTTGATCTTGGGCAAGTAACTTAACCTCTGAATGCCTGGAAAATGGAAATAATAATAGCATCTACTTCCCTGAATTTGGTGTGTTGTGTAGATCAGATCAGATAACATACAATTTTATATAAATTATATAATAGTATATACATATTACATAATATTGAATATTTCAGAGCTTTGCAAATCTTAAAATACTATATGGAATGTGAATTAAAATAATAATCATCATCACTATTGTCCTTCACAGATGAGGAAAGTAAAACTATGAGAGGGCAAGTAAATTGATCCAGCCATACAGTTAGTAAATAGTGTAGCAAAAATTTGAATCACCTGCTCATCAAATTCTAAGTTTTCTTTACTGCATCATACAGTTTCTTCCACATATGAAATGACAGTACTAAGCATATCATACATTCTTTTAAAAATGTGCCATGTAACATATGATTTTGTGAATCTAAATTTAAGCTTTGATCACAGTCAATATGTAATCTCAGGTCACAGAGCAATTTGAATTAGGAGGCAATATAACTTTGGAAAAAAAGAGCTGGGTCAAAATCCCATAGCTGATACTTACTGCTTGGTCAATTGCTTAAGCTCTCTGAACCTGTGTCTTAGTCATCAGTAAAATGAATGTGTTGGACCCCATATCTTCTGAGATCCCTTCTAGTGACGGGATTTTGTGAAATACTATCTATAGATCAGATCTCTGAATCCTCAATTAGCTGCTTTAATTATGTGTGTTAGACTTGTGACGAATTTCAACCAAAAGGAATTAGCGCATTTCAAATCCTTCTGTGCTCTCCTTGTTAGTCTAGTGAAAGAGCTCCCAGTGCTTAGCACTTTCTGATCCTCTTAGACACTCATATTCTATTTTGGGTTACACTTATTTCTATGTATGCTTTATTTCCCCTAAATTCTTGGAGGGCAGAGATTCTGTCTTAATGCTTTTTAAGTATCCCCCCCCATCTCCCCACATCCACTGCATAGTGCTCTTCTTGTAGTTTAGCAATTTGGATAGGATGGATGGATGGATAGAAAAATGGATGGGAAAATAGATGGATAAGTAGGTGAATGAGCTTACTACTATGGAATGAATGACTTTACTGCCTTAGAAACTCCTGTCTAGGTGCTGTTTTCATTCCTGCTCTGTCAGAGTATTCCCAGTCTTCTGCCAGGCAAATCTTACTTATACCCTGGTCCATCTTGCAGGCTAAACTCGATGATTCCCAGCTGAGGCTTTGTGAATGGGTTAATACAAAACACCACTCTGAAATGCACAATATACAATAAATAGCAAACGTCCTTTTTTTTCCTTTTTTAAAAAGGAGTATTATTAAAGAACCAAGATGCCATTTTTATCCTGAATACAAATTGTCACTCCCTCCCTTCCCCCTCTTTCTGGTCCTTCACATCATTCTGAAAGTATTACCTAATGCTCACTCCAAAAGATTAAATCTTTCTCAGGGTAAAAAAAATAGTCAACATGCATAACACAGCCCAGTCCCATCCTGCATCTTTTTTCACAGTCAGTCATTTTCCTGGTTTAAGGAAAAGAACATTTGCAAATGACTCTTGGGGCTTAATTGGTATTTCTTTTGGCTGCCAGTGTAATCCAGAAGAAAAAAAATGACAAAGCAAATGGAGAGCTTTTTGTATTGCTCCTATCCAAGGTTGCTGAATACGAGTGGAAAAACCCCGAGAATATCTAGGGAGATGAGGAGAGATTTTGAAGTAGAACATGGGATTCTAATGAATTTGCTGGTTGCTTCCCGGAAGGAGAATCTATCTAAATACATTAGAACCAATGGAGAAGACAGGGAGGCAGTCCCCCTCCACATAGCACAGGCTTTTGGGAGGCAACTTGTTGTTCTCAGGGAGTTGTGAAATATTGCAAATAGATCTGGGTGGTTCTGAAGCCCTGTCTACCCACGGGGGAGCTAATTATGATTTTCATTCTTGGGGAGAGTGTGATATTCCTCCTAGCAAAGGGTTGCCTCTCTCTCTGCAGGGTCCTGAGAACTACAATATAGGCACTCCAGCTGTCCTTGGGAAAGGCTGGTCTGGATCCCCTTGCTCAGGAGACTCCCTTTGTTTTCTTTCCTTCCTCTCTGTACAAATGCATTCATTCTTCTGAGGAATTTGGCTGGGGGCAGGGTGGGGGGGGGGAAGAGAAGGTGGTAGTGAGGCCAATGCCTACTCCTTCCCAGACTCAGGAAGGAAAAGGGGTTCCTTTGGCCTGCTTCTATAGATCCCCAAATGAAGTAGATAGAGCACTGGCCTTAGAGTCAGGAGTTTGAATCCCATCCCAGACACTTGAACTGTGTGACCTTGGGCAAGTCACTTAACCCTGACAGCCTCAGATCCAGGGCCATCTCCAATGGTCCTTATCCATATCTAGCCACTGGACCCAGATGGCTCTGGAGGAGAAAGTGAGGCTGGTTTCTTAGCACAGCACCCCCTCACTCAAATCCAATACATACACTTGACATGGTATCACCCCTTGATGTCATGGTCTTCTTCAAGAATGAAAGACAAGGGGCAGCTAGGTGGCACAGTGGATAAAGCACTGGCCCTGGAGTCAGGAGTACCTGGGTTCAAATCTGGTCTCAGACACTTAATAATTACCTAGCCATGTGGCCTTAAGCAAGCCACTTAACCCCATTGCCTTGCAAAAAAAAAAAAAAAAGAATGAAGACAGACATATCATTGATCTGAAATTGTTTCTAAAGTTGGAAATAAAAATGATTTGCTTTGCAAGTAAGATTGAGCGATTTCTAGCTGTTCCTGTTCTGAAACCCTGGATGAAAATAGTCCTGAAGAAGAGAAGCTTGAATCTGTATCCTAATGAAGTCATCTGAAGTCTCCCTGGGTCTTAGTTTCACCATCTATAAAAGGGAACAAGTTAATGACAAACTCCTTGGACTACTCTTGAAGGAGTGTTGTAAAAATAAATGAAAATCTCTGAGATTTACCAATACCTGGGATAAAAGTAGTCAACAAATATGTAAATTCAAGTGCTAATTCCAGTTATCTTAATTTGTATCTGACCAGCAGACTCAGATGGCTCCAGAGGAGAGAGTGAGGTTGATGACTATACAGTACCTCCTCACTACAATCCAAATCTCTTGCTTATCATGGAATCACCTCCCTGATACATAAAGGACAAAAACAAACATCATCTTAATTCAAATTTCTAACAGTATTTTTACTATTCTCATTTACAAAAGTCTTCCACTGTCTGATCGGAGGCCTGGAGAAAGAGAAGCAGTGGACAGTGTGACAATTGAACCTGACTTCTCCATTGCCAACAAAACACAAACTCTGACAGGTTCCATCATAGCTGGGAGGCCGTTAAGTACAGACCTAGCATTTGTGTCTTGTTGTTGGAGGACTAGCTTTGTTAGGGTCCCAAAAACTTCTCACTAGGGGGTTTAACCATAACAATTCATAAAGACTGTATAATAAGGCATAGAATTAGATATAACCTTGGAGAGGGTGTCCACATGAAGAAAATAAAGGAGTGTTTAAAGGTAATGATAATAATGATGATAATTATAATGTCTTAAGACTTGCAAAACCATTTACTCACAGCCTGTGACCATTTCTCAGGTTGGGTTTTGTTAAGTGCATTCCTGTTCAGATATTAATTGAACTAGGTAATTTATCAGGTTGCTTTTAAATCTGAGATTATAGTAAGCATTGCAAGTATTAGTATACTCATTTAACAGATAAGGAAATAGGAGTTCTGAGATACTAAATGACTTTCCCATGAAGACCCATTTGGTAATTGTCATTGTCAAAACTCTAACCAAAGACTTCAGTTCTCTTTCCACCACAGTAGGTTTCCTCAAACCACTCATGCTCAAAAAAAAGGTCTTATTATAGTACCACTTATTTAAAGCAGGAATTCTTTTTAAATTTTTTTCATTCATTCATTTATTTTTAGCATTCTTTTTTAAATTTTGAATTCCAAATTCTCTTCCTCCTTCCCACCTATTGAGAAGGCAAGCAATCTGCCTTCATGTGAATTCATATAAAACATTTCCATATCAGCCATGTTGCAAAAGAAAAGTGAGGAAAATAAAGTAGAAAACACATGTTTCAATATGAACTCAGACTTCATTAGTTCTGTTTCCAGAGGTAGATAGCATTTTTTATCATGACTCTCTCAAAATTGGCTTGGATTATTATATTAATCAAAGTAACTTAAGTCTTTCGTAGTTGACCATAGCTATAATATTACAATATTCTCCTGGTTCTACTCCCTTCACTTTGCATCAGCTCATAAAAGTCTTCCCATATCTTTCTCAAACCATGCCTCATCATTTCTAAAAGCATAAAAGAATTTTTTTCTCAGTGATTATTTATTTATTTATTTATTTTGCCCCAGTTACAGGCAAAATCAGGTTTCATCATTTACTTCCAAAACCTTGATTTTCAAATTCTCTCCCTCCCTCCCACCCCATTACCCCCAGGGATAAAGCAAGTTACTTGGTGTAGGTAAGTAAAAAATGAGTAGTCATGAAACATATCACTACAATATTCATGTTGTAAAAGTAAACATAGTCCCCCCTCTACTAAGAAAGAGAAACCTCAAGAAAATAGAATGGAAAAAAAAAGTGTGCTTCAGTCTATATTCAGTCACCATCAGCTCTTTCTTTGGGACGGATAGCATTCTTTATCCTAAGTCCATCAGAGGAATTGCTTCACTATTTTCCCCACAGTTGCTATTGCTAGCTATATTTCCCTTCATCATATTCCACCTCCCATTTACTCTATTATTTCTCTCTCCTTTTACCCTCTCTTCAAAAGCGTATTGGAGTTGACTACCCTTCACAAAATCTTCCTTCTTTTTAATCACCTACACCCACCTCTCCTCCCCTGTCCCCTTTCTCCTTTCTCTTTCCTCTCCTGTTTTCCTCTAAGGTGAAATAGATTTCTATACCCAATTGAGTCTGTATAGTATTTCCTTTTTGAGTCATTTCTGATAAGAGTGAAGGCTGATTCACTCCCCCTCAACTTCTCCTCCATTGCAAAAGCTTTTCCTTGCCTCTTTTATGTAAAACAATTTACCCCATTCTACCTCTCCTTTGTGTATCTCCCAGAACATTCTTTTCTCACCCATTAATTCCATCTTTTTAATATATTATACCTTAAAATTCAACTTGCTCCTGTGCCTTGTCTATACATGTTCCTTCTAAATGCCCTAATAAATGAGAAGGTTCATATGAGCTATCAACATCATTTTCCCCTCCAGGAATACAAACTGTTTTACATCATCAAGCCCCTCATAATTTGACCTTTCCATCCATTTTATTCTATGTTTTATATGAATTCTGTACTTGAAAATCGAATTTACTGATCAGCTCTTATTGTTTCATCAGAAAAGATTGAAAGTCCCCTATTTCATTGAATGTCCATCTTTTCCCCTAAAAGAATATGCTTAGTTTTACTGATTGTAATCCAAACTCTTTTGCCTTCTGAAATATCAAGTCTGACAAGCCCATAATGTAAAAGTTGCAAAATCTTGTGCTACCTGACTATAGCTACATAATATTTGAATTGGTGTTTTCTCCTTGATGTAGGAGTTCTAAAATTTAGCTATAATATTCCTGGCAGGTTTTATTTTAGGATCTCTTTCAGGAGGTGATGGATGAATTCTTTCAATTTCTATTTTATCCTGTGCTTCTTGGTTATCAGAGCAATTTTACTGGAGAATTTCCTGAAAATTGAAGTCTAGGGTCTTTTGGTCATGACTTTCAGGTAGTCCAATAATTTTTAAATTATCTTCTTGGATCTGTTTTTCAGGGCAGTTATTTTTTTAAGGAGATATTTCACTTTTTCTTATAGTTTTTCATTCTTTTGGCTTTGTTTTATTGTTTCTTGATTTCTCACAGTCATCTGCTTCTCTTACTTCCATTCTACATTTGAAGAATTATTTTCTTTAGAGAGCTTTTGTATCTCCTTTTCCATATGTTCAATTCTGCATTTTAAGGCATTCTTCTCATTGACTTTTTGCACTGCTTTTTTCATTTGACCCAAACTGGTTTTTAGATGTTACTCTCTTCAGTATCTTTTTTGTAATTTCTTCACCAAGCTGCTAACTTACTTTTCATGATTTTCTTGCATTGCTCTCATTTTTCTTCCCAATTTTTCCTCTACCTCCTTTACTTGCTTTTCAAAATATTTTTGAGCTCTTCCATAGCCTGAGACCAATTAATATTTTCCTGGAAGTTTTGGATACAGAAACTTTGACTTTGTTATGTTCTGAATGTGAATTCTGATCCTCTATCCAGGACCAAAGTAATTATCTATAGTCAGATTTTTTTTTCTTTTGTTGTTTGCTCATTTCCCCAGCCTAGGACTTGATTTTTAATTCTTTGTTAAAGTGGGGTTCTGCTTCCAGGGTGGAGGATGCACTGTCCCTAACTTTTGAGGAATTTTGCACTGTTTTTAAGGGCATTCCCTGGGATCTCAATTTCTTCATGTTCTTGAGAGTCTCTGACTGCTCTCCTGGCCTTTGATCTGATCTGTGGATGACCTCATACCTCAGGATGACCTCATGACTCCCCCTACCCTGAAGTTATGAGGAAAGTCCTTGTTCCCCAATGGCAGAAAAGATCCTTTACCTGACACTGGATCTGAGATTGAGCAAAGCCAAAGAGTCCTGCCTCGGGGATAGATAGCAAAGAGACCTCTGCAATCTACTCTGCTCCCCTTACCATCAGTGGGCTGAGTGCTCTGGAAGCAGCTGCCCGGGGCTTCCCTGCTGGTTAGCTCCCAGGACTGCTCCTAGTTCCTGGGGTCCAGGTCTGTGCTGAGACCTGCACTGGACTGGGCTCCACTATCATCCTGCTGGGTTTCCCAATTGTCCTTGGCAATCCCTGGGCTGAGAGGTCTGGGAATCGAATGCTACCACAGTCCCAGGCACCTCAAAGTCTGTTCCTGGATGATAGGAACTAGTTTGCTCCAGTGCTGGCTGGGCTGCACTACAGGCCCTTTCTAATCACGTTATGACAGACCCTTTTCAGGAATTTTACCAGTGGTTCAGGCTGGAAATTTGTTTCACTTAGGCTTTTGTGTATTCTACCACTCTAGAATTTGGTTCTAATCATTCTTTAAAGGTATTGGAGTGGTCTGGAGGATTAGCTTGTAGGAATTCCTGCCTTTACTCCAACATCTTGGCTCTGCCCCAGCATAATAGAATGTCAACACAATCATAAACTACAAATTGTTCAATCATTCTCCAATTAGTATCCCCTCAAATTCCAAATCTTTACCTCCCCAGAAAGAGTAGAGGAGTAATTCTTAATTTTTTTTAGCAATTTGTAGAAGCCTATGGACTATGAGGGGGAAAAAGTTGGATGCATAGAATTACAAAGAAAATCAATTATTTTGAATTACAATTATTTTTTAAAAAGACTATCTCAACCCTCAGGTAAAGAACCTCTAATTTAGTGTTATAAGGGCCAATCTGGCCCAATCCCCTTATTTTATGTATGAGGAAATGAAGTCCAAGGAAATTAAATGATTTGCCCAAGGTCACACACAGCATTAGAACTGAGAATTGGCTCAGGTCCTCTTGACTCTGAGCCAGTACTCAGTCTTTCACTGTTTCCAATATTAAGTGAAATGATGTCAAGGAGTAGTTTATTAATTTCAGTCAAAAAATGTTGATGATGGTGATGCTAGTGGTGGTGGTAGTGATGGTAATGATAGTGTTGTCAATAATGTTTATAGTGCAAAAGAAAATATTTGTATAAAAAGCAATAAATAGTAGATAGTTACCCAAGAATAAAAATATTTGGATATCAGGTAATAAACAGATCCAGTTAAATCTATTTTTTAACTTGTGATATGGGGCAGTTAGATGGTTCAGTGGGCAGAGTGTTGGCCCTGAAGTCAGGAGGATCTGAGTTCAAATCCAGCTTCGAACACTTACTAGTTGTCCTGATTCATAAGTGGCCACTGGACCCAGGAGTAAATGAGACTGGTGACTTAGCACAGCACCCCCTCTCTCAAATTCAATTCATGTCCTTGTCATGGCATCACTTCTTTGTTGTCATGATCTTCTTTCAAAGGACAAACATCACCATCATCATCATCATCATCATCATCAACTCATAATGGAAAATACAGACAACTTCAAGAGAAAGAACTATGAAGTCTGAATGCAGACCAAAATATATTATTTTACCTTTAAAAATGTTTTTCCTTTCTCATGTTTTTTCCACTTGTTCTGATTCTTCTTCTATAACATGACTAATATGAAAATATGTTTAACATGATTGTATATGTATAACCTATATTAGATTACTTGCAATCAGGGGGAGAAGAAGGGAAGGAAGGGAGATAGAAAAATGTGGAACTCAAAATCTTACCCAAAAAATGAATGTTAAAATCATCATTAAAAAAATTTTTAGGGGAAGCTATGTGGCACAGTGGATAGAGTTCTGGCCCTGGAATCAGGAGGACCTGAGTTCAAATGTGATCTCAGTCACTTAATAATTACCTAGCTGTGTGACCTTGGGCAAGTCACTTAACCCCATTGCCTTGCAAAAAACAAAAAAAATTATCCTGTAAAGGTTGATGACAAGTTAGATCCTTCTGTATTGAAAAAAGAAGTTAACAAAACAGGTTTACTCTTGCAAATCATGAGAATAAATTTACTTTCAAGAATATTGAGAATTTTTCTCAGAGATCTACATTATAAATTATTTACATAGGTCTTTGTTCTTTCCAAGAAGTTACTTCAGTACAACTTGTGAAGTTCCTGTTATAGTTATTACCTAATAACCAACTTGAAATCACAAAGCTAGCAGGTGTCAGAATTAGGACTTGAACCCATGCTTTCTGACTTTATGTTTAGTGATCATTCTCTAGCACAGAGCCTCACATCTGGCTAATGTTAGATATGGGATTTTTTGGAAGACAGGAGAAATATAATATCCTCTGAAAGGCCCTTCCAGTCACAGTACTGGAGAAAACTATGATAATTTCAATACATTAAATTTCCTGCAACTTAATTGTCCCAATTTGTGATATTAGCTCAGTGACAGTGTTCAGCCTCCTTAGCAGTATATCTTAGAACAAGGAAGAAAGTGATGCCTCTGTTTGCATCACAGCTAGATGTGGATAGAGAGTAGAGGGAGGTGGCTTAATCACTGTAATCTCTCCTAAAATATGCATGGGCAGTTAATTTGCTAACCTAATTTATTTTTCCTTGCACCAATGGCAATAAAGTTTGCAGACAAGTTTAATGTAACCAAACATGACTGTAAGAAATTAATTCAATTGTCCTAATTAAATTATATAATTATCTAGGTGGGATTTGATCATGTAAAGGTGGAGCCTAGAACTGTTCATTTATTTTAATACTAGAGCCAGTTCTTTTTCTATAAGAGGTGAAATGAAAGCTAGACAGTTTCCACAAATGCTTCTTGTCCAATTTCCTGTAGCAGAAATCCCATCCCCAAAAGGATATTATTAAAGCTCTGGATTCATTTATTTTTTTAAAAAATTACTAAGTACATATTATGTGTAAGAAATTATGATAGATGAAGGAATACAAGAATGAAAAAAAAACATAGTCCATACCACACCTTCAAATAGTTTTTTGTTTGTGAATTGATGAGAAGGGGAAGCCTCGGTAAAATATCTACAAATAACTGATACAAGGGGCAAAGGAGAAGTGAGGCAAAATGATCAAATTAAAAATTTACAAAGGAGAAAGCTATCTCATTTAAGGCAATCAGGGAAGGCTTCATGGAAGAAGTATCATTAGGACTGAATATTGAAAGTAGCAAATTTCAACAGTATATGGTGAAGAGGGTTGACATTCAAAATAGAAGGGGAAGTTTAGTTGAATGAATGGAGTTGGAAGTAAGCAAATCATATCTCAGATCAATTAAGTCCTTCAAATATAGCCTTTTTCAGAAAATGGAATTTATGAAGGAAAATAATATGTAAATGCCATAAAAATATGTTGTAAGCAATTTGGTGGTTTGTGTTTATAAATTCTGGATTAAGGAATTTTTTTTTTAATTTCATACTATGGCAATCTGGAGCCATTAAAATTTGCCACTTAAAATTTTTGCTGCTGAAAACACAAATGATTCTGATGAAAAACAAAATGTGAAGTTATTTAAAGAGACAGATGTAACTACATAAAGAACTGATATTCAAACTATTTTTTGGTCAGCTTGACTTGGATTCCTGGGGAAATTTAGAATATGTCATTAAATTGATTGTTTGTGAACACCCTTAGAGGGAATCATTTTATAAGAACTAGCATGAGTTTATCAGCATAAATCATAACAGATTCATCTTCATTTTGAAAAGGATTACTCTACTTGTGGGCAGTTAAATGATGCAATAGACAGAGTACTGGGTCTGAAGTCAGGAAGACTTAACTTCCTGAATTCCAAATCAGCTTCAAACTATGTGACCTGGGCAAGTCACACGATCCTGTTTGCCTCAATTTCCTCATCTATAAAATGAGCTGGAGGAGGAAAGAGCAAACCCTCCAGTATCTTTGCCAAGAAAACCCGAAATGGGATCATTTCATACAACTTAGACACAACTAAAACCAATGAAAAACAAAATTCTACTTGTAGAACAAAAAACATCATAAACATAATATGCTTAGATTTTGACTTTGACAAAATTCCTTACAGTATACTTGTAAATAAAATGAATAAATATGGCCGGAACAAGAATTCTTTCAAGTTCTAACCTAATAATTGCTGGATTCAGACTGTAATGATGAATCCTTAGATGTTATTTACAGGAATTCTCTAGTGGTTGTTGCAAAGATCTATCCTTGATCCTATCTATTCAAAGTTTCATTGATGATTCCTGAGAAATACATAGAAAGCATACTTACCAAATTTTCAGATGATGTGAAATTTAGAGACATCAATAAAATGAGTGACAAATCTTGTTTCTCAGAGAATGATGGTTAAATCTGACTATTCTGAAAAAAATGAAATTTAATAGGAAATAAAGGCAAAGTCCTATATTATCCAAGTTCATGTTCATTGTCTATCCACCTCATCTTCTGCCATCCCTGTTTCATTTGACCTTTAATCTTTTCCAACAACAGAGTTTTTTCTAATGAGCCCTTTCATTAGGTGGTCAAAGAATTTGTTTTGTTTCATAGAAAAAGCAATTGTACCATTCTGAGTAGTGGGGAAATGATTAAACAGTAGTTCTTGTGACAATAGCTGGAACCTTAAGCAGACTGCAAAAGGAATCCACATTGTGATGGCATCTCACAAAACAAGACAAATGATAGACTAGCTTAGAGGCAACTGGTGGCACAGTGGATAGAGTGCTGGGACTGGAATCAAGAAAGCTCAAATTCAAACCCTCAGTCACTTACTAGCTGTATGACCCTGGTCTTTGTGTGCTTCAGTTTCTCCATTTTAATATCAGAATAATAATATTACTTACCTCAAAGAATTTTTATAAGGATCTAATGCTGTGAGATACATTATTTTAAAAAGGCACTTAACAGGGACAGCTAGTTGGCACAGTGGCTAGAGCACTGGTTCTGGTTCTGGTTCACCTCAAATCAAATCTGCCCTGATACTTAATACTTGATTAGCTGTGTAAGCTTCTGTAAGTCACTTAACCCAATGGTCTTGCAATAATTTTTTTAAAAAAATGACACAGCAGAGTGCTTGGTATATAATAGATACAATGATATAAATGCTAATTCCCTTTCCTGTGTCATAATCAGTGCAAATGTGTTTATTTTATATTAAATTCTTATGCCATATTATATACCAAGCACTATGCTGGTCATTTTTCAGGTCTATATAAGGAAACCTTCCTAAAAAATGAGTGTTGTTCAAAAGATGAAATCATCTTCTTCATTAGGTGATGAGCTCCTTCCCACTAGAGGTCTTCCCTCAGAGGCCAGATATCCACCAACAGAGAAGCTGTAGAGGAAGTTGTTATTTTCCCATTCAGATTAGCTTAAATGATTTCTGAGGTTCCTTCTCACTCTGAAATTCTATTATTTCTCAAGGGAAGATATTGGTGTTATTTAGGCAGATTCAAACTTTAATCTAGAACCATCAGGGTTCTAGAACTATCAAATACTTACTTGTATTCATCTTAGGCTACTTGGAATATTTCCTACAAATCAGTCTACTTTTTTGCCTGATCCAACTCAAATCTGCCACTATTACTACTCTACGGGGGGGGGGGGGGGGGGAGACAGAGAGAGAGAGAGAGAGAGAGAGAGAGAGAGAGAGAGAGAGAGAGAGAGAGATCCATGGATCATATGGAAAAGAGCTATTGTTGTTTATCGGTTGTTCAGTTGTATCTGTTTTTTCAAAACTTTTCAAAACCCTGTAAACCAAAACACACCAGGTTCTTCTATCCTCCACTATCCAAGTTCACGTTCATTGTTTCCATGATATTGTCTAGCCATCTCATCTTCTGCTGTCCCTTTTCCTTTCACCTTTAATCTTTTCCAACATGAGGGTTTTCCCCAATGAGTTCCACCTTCTCATTATGTAGACAAAGTATTTAAACTTCAGCTTCAATATTTAACTTTCTGTTGAATAACCTGAATTAATTTATTTAAATATTGATTGATTTAATCTCCTTGCTGTCCAAGGGACTCTTGAAAGTTTTCTCTAGCATCACACTGAAAGGGTCAATTCTTTGCCACTCAACTTTCCTTAGGGATCAGCTCTCATAGTAATACATTTGTACAGTTTTATATAACAGAATATATTAAAACTCATGGTTGGACAGGTAGTCTATTTTGAGGAGGCCTGTTGTCACAGGATCATTGAAAGTTGGAAGAGGTTTATAATAAACCGAGAGATCTTCCCTTCAAGAGCCTTCTCTTAGGCATAAATGTTACACTAATATATATGTTCACATATAAGCACAATATCCCCAAAAACTTAGATATCTGCATACACTTATATATATGTCTATGTATATGTGTATACATAATTATATATATATATGCATATATATATATATATACATGCGCGTATATGTGTGTGTTTATATTTGTGGGTCTCACACTTGAACTTGGTGAGCAAAATTCCCAAACAACTGCACTAAACAACTAACCAAGAAACCCATTTCTTTGCCGTATCCAACAAGTGGTCCTACAGTTTCAGTCTGAAAACTTCTAATAAAAAGGAGCCTACCACATATTCTTTTCATTTTTTGTTGTTGTTCAGATGTTCTTTTCTATAAATCAAATTGTTACAAAACTTTTTATTGTAGAGAAAGGAGGTACAATGGCTATAATGCTGGAGCTGGAAACAAGGAAGACTTGAGTTTAAGTCCAGCCTCAGATACTTAATGGTTTGGTTACAATGGTTAAGTTGCTTAACCTATATTTGCCTCATCTTCCTGTCAACAAGTCAAATTAACATTTACAGTTGCTTGTTATATGCATGATAAGTACTTGGAATATTTAAAAAAATAGAGAGAATACTTTCCAGAACTTTAAATTCTAACGGGGAAGAAAAAACAAGAGGAATCTGAAAATCTGTAGGCGCTTGGTTGGAGTTTCTCCCTTACCATAGAAATCTTAGGAGGAATCAGAAAATTAAAGGAAAAAGATCCCAGGGGTAGAGAGAGTGGTATGGTGCTAAGTGTTTATAATAGAAAGGGAAAAAAAAGCCTGCAGGAAATTTTTTTGTTTTTGTTTTTTCAAGGCAATAGGGTTAAGTGACTTGCCCAAGGTCAAATAGCTAAGTATTAAGTGTCTGAAATTGGATTTGAATTCAGGTACTCCAGACTCCAAAGCCCATGCACTATCCACTTCACCATCTAGCTGCCTCTAGAAACATTTTTAAGGTTAACATTTTTCCTATCACTTCCTTAAGTCTAGACAATCAACAAAATAATAAATCAAGTTTTGATTTGAAGTATTTGTTGATTTGTGAGGTATAAATGATCTTTCTGAAAAATTTAACAATCCTTCCTTTTCAAACTGACTCCAGAACACTGATAGGTGAAGTGTACTTAGAATGTGACAAATTCAAAACTAAAGTGAGCTTCTGGGGTGAAGGGGTTGCTATGGCATTGTAGAGAAAGAAAGCAGAGTCAGTATAGTCTTTATATCATCTGGAAAATGGGTGTAATAATAACCTCTATTTCTCAGAGTTGTGAGAATCTAATGAAATAATATTTATAAAACTTAAAAAGCACTGTATAAATGCTGTTATTTTATCAAACTTAAATATGGCTCTCTAATTTCCATCCATATTTCCTAGATCTGCCTTCTGGGGTCAAGCAGGAAAAGTCATTCAATCCCTCTTTTAACATTACATCTGCAAATACTTGTATAATTTTGCTATCATGTGTCGCCTCCTTTCCCCTCTCCTGTCTTTTCTTCTTAAGGTTAGTATGTCCTTGTTCCTTCAATTGATTTTTCTAAAGACCTGTTCTCTATTCTTGTCATTGCTCTGCTACTTCTCTTATGGATGCATTCCAGTTCAATCATATCTTTCCTAAGGGGGGTATTAGACACAGTATTCCAGATATCTTCTTTCCAGGACAATATTTAACAGAACCTTTTCTATCTTATTCTGCCTTACTTAATACTTTGTAAAATAGCATTGTTTTGTTTATTTTTTAGTACTTGTGGATAAAACCCTAAATCTTTTTCATAGAACCATTAACTAGACATGACCTTGAAATCCCTACTTGTGAAATTGAGATCTTAATCCAAGCAAAATATCCATTGTCTTTATTAAATTTCACTTTAGTCTATTTATTCTATTGTTATTGTTTTGAGATTTGGAAAGGTCAAGGCTTTTTCATCAGCTATATGAGCTAGTTAGTGTCATCTGCAAAGCTTAAAATCATATCCATATTCAAAACCCTTCAGAATCTGGAACCCTTTTAACTTTCCAGTCCTCTTACCCATAACGCTCTCCCCATGGTCCTCATACTCTTCCTCCCATTGATGCTGGTTTCCTATCTGTCCGAACACAAGATGTTCCATCTCCTGATACTAAGCATTTTCGCTGCCTATACTCCAGGTCTGGAATATTCTCCCTCGATGTCTTGTCTCCTAACTTCTTTGACTTCTTTCAAAATCTAACTAAAATCCTACCTTCTAGAAAAAGAGATAATTCCTCTTAATTCTTTTGCCTCATCTCTAAGATTATCTCCAATTCATTCTGCATATAACTTATTTTTACATTGTTGGTTCATGCTGTCTCCCCATTAGACTGTGAACTCTCTAAGAGCAGGTCTTGTTTTTTTGCCTTCCTTTGTATCCCCTCACTTAGCACAGTACCTGTACTTAACCTTTACTTAGTAGGTGCTTAATAAATGCTTCTTGACTGACTGACAAAGCAAATATCTTTATCTAAGTCATTGATAAAAATGTTAATCAGTAAAGGGCCAAAGTCAAGATCCCTGTGGCATGCTACCAGAGCTCTGTGCTCACAAGTTGTCTTTGATCTTTTACGACCATTTTTAGGCTCTTGTCAGTCATTCAACTAACTCAAAATCCATCTAACTATTTTCTTACTTACCCAAGCATCATCTTATACAATAGGATATCATGAGATCTTGTCAAATTCTTCCTCAAATATAAGAATACTTAACATATGTCTACAGCATTCCCTTAATAAGATACCTAATATAGAGAACTATATGAAAAATAGAATTTGCTCTTAGAATATAAAGGTTTCTACTTCCCTGAAACCTTCAGGCAACATCTTGACCATGTTTTGGAGAGGGGAGTCTTATTTAGATTGTACTGAATAAATGATCTCTCAGGTCCCACTCAAGGATTCTAGACTTCTGCATGACATCATCAATCTAGTTAATCTGGCAAAAAGGATTGAAAGGGTTAATGTAGTTTGATCCCAAGAGGTCAGATACACTTTTAATGATCACTGTTTTCTAAATACTCAAATATTACTCCCTTAATAATGTGTCCTTGAATTTTACCAATCATAGAAGTTGAAATTATTGCATTGTGTTTTGTAATCTCTGCCTTCTTTCCTTTTTTTAAATTGAGATAATATTTATCCATCTACAGTACTGCATCACTTCTCCCATTCTTCATGATCTTTCAGGAATAAGCTTGAGTTATATGTGGATAATTCCAACTAGCATCTATGCACATAAGAGATTCTTCCATTCCCACTTTGACTAAGGAGATCTCACACACTGACACACACACACACACACACACACACACACACACACACACAATCATATGCCAGGGTAAAAATTTCCTATCATTGAATAGGTAGAGGGGAAAAAAGAAGAAGGAAAAAATGAAGGGAGAGGACTACTGCTACTTAGGGTGAATCACATGGTGATCCTGAATAACGGGGGGGGGGTGGTTGAGTCATATACATTTTATTTTACCTCTATTTTTTCTGCCATGGAGAATTATTTTTGGATTGGGAAGGATCAAACCAAAATAATTTACAGCAAGTAAAATCCTAAGAGAAGAAATGAGATAGTCAGAATCTAATCATTCTCAGATAGTTCATGGCACCATGACCATTATATGTCAGAACCCAGAGACAACCTTATTAAGTGTAGTTGGATATTGGGGAGGGAAAAGTTAAATTGATGGTATTTTAACATGTAGGAAACAACTCATTACCAGTGTAGCTCTCATTCTTGAAACATTCTGGGTACACTCAGACCTTAGCTTTTTCTGGAGTTAAGATCAGCATTAATATAAAACTGAAAGAAAGAATAAAATGGCAAATAGTGTGTACAATTAAAATAACTCTAATCTGTCTATTTAAGTTATCAACACTGAAAATGGTAAAAGATGAAAGAAAGGAATTGACACCAATTATAATGATTTCATACAGAAATTTGACCAATTAAATCAATTGCTGTAGTGAAGAGATCAAAAGAACCTAGGAAATTTTGCAACCAGCAAACACCTGATCTTGTTAAGGAAAAAATAAAATGACAGCTAAAGGCAACACCAGTTCAGAACATAAACTTTATTGTAAAAATCTTATAAGGAAAGCTAGCAAAAGATTATGAGCAGTATTGTCTCATAAAACAGTGAGTTGTGGTAGAGAAAAGAAATCTTTAAAAAAAGCTGGATGAGAAATTCAACTAAGTAAAGTTGCCTAAAGGGCTTTAATATTAAACTGAAAGAGGACAACAAGAACTGAAAAATGAAAAACACTTTAAAATTGTTTTTCGAACAAATTCTTTTCACCATCAAGGAGAGTGGAGTCACCAATTTGTACTTAAATTCTGCAGTCCCAAATATTCTATCAGAGTAAATGGACAGTGAAGAAAATTATGATGGGAAAAGTAGTTGGACTAGATAATTAATATACATTCTAGAGGTGACAGAATTTTTACTATTTTGAGAGCACTAGAGGATTGGTTCTTGAGGAATCTGAAAGAGAAGTGAAAAAAATGGGTATCATTAGCTACCAGTCCATATGTCCTCTTTACTATCTACCTGAAAAAGAAAAATTATTATGAGAAAAACTGACTTTTTCATTGAAGATATCCTATGAATCAAGAAATGGAAGGTTTGCAGGTGAATATCAGATGTGAACTAGACACATTCCTTACTGAGACTCTATTTTATCTGGTTATAAACTGATGCTATTCTCTCTCCTTTTTTTTTCTCCACCAAAAAAGATTTATTATGCAAGTGCTACACTCAGCCTCAAACAATCATTCAAGAATGTCAAGAGGGTCCATGGCACATAACTAAGTGAATTGATTTCAGGGAGGTAGACCTTGCATTAAAAGATAGAGTGTCCTGTGTCAAGAAGCTTTCAAATAGTGATGAGTCTTATATCATATGGTAGATATAAGAGTTTAGGATCAGGTGAGAGACTTGGTACTGTCCTTATAGGGGAGATAAGGGACATCCCCAATGACTCCAGTCAGGTCTGATTAGAGGTTTGATATTCTATGTCCCTGTCCAGTGGTCAGCATAGACTTCTTGGACCTTGGCCTCCTATATCTCTTATGCTTTAGCCTAATCATTTTTTTTCCTTCCTCCACTTGGCTTTTAGAAAGTAGTAAGAGATCTATGAGATGATGTGTGTGTGTGTGTGTGTGTGTGTGTGTGTGTGTGTGTGTGTGTTGAGATTAAGAAAAAAATGATGTTATTCTCAATCCAGGTGAACTATTTATTGAGATCCAGTAGAGTAGGATTTGGGGCAATTTAGTCCCCATCAGGTATATGAGTTGTACAACAAAATAGTCATCAGAATTGCTTGAATGGGACAAAATTTGGCAGTCAGAGGTCATAGTCAAGTTCCAGGTTTCTTACTTTATAGTTGCATGACCTTAGGCAAATCACTTCATCTCTATTACCCTTAATTTCTTCATTTATAAAATGGGGAAAATAATATATGCACTACCTCTACCTACTTCACAAGATCATTGTGAAGATAAAAATAAGATTATGTATGTAAATTACTTTGTAAACTTGACAGCACTATAAAATGCCTTTTTTTACTATTTCATTATAAATCCTGAGTTTAGAAACTGAATGTATTCACATACTTTTCTGTCATCCATCACCCTTTCTTTCTATTCCCATTTTCATGACAATTCCATTAATTGGTTGTCACTACCTAAAATTTGTTATAAAACTTATCTTAGAATTCTTTTGGGAATTCATCAAATTTGTCAAAGCATGTAATGTACTGTATTGGTCATAAAGGACATGTTCCCAGCAGACAGTTTGCCCAGTTATCCAAAAGGTCAGAAAGACTAGGAAAGCTCCCTTGCTAAATTCAATGTGTCAATTCCATAATTGTGTCCAAGAATAGTTTCATTAAAACTATGAAGCTTGAAATATCAGCAGTTTGATGAACAATTTTTTCCAGGACTCTTAATGAGCCACCAGATTATCTGATGGATGCATTTATTGAATTGAACCTATAGTAAAGCATTCTCCTCTTGCAAAAAAAAAAATCACCACCAACACTTTCCCCCAAGATTCTGTTCCTTCTGAAGTGTAATTTTTCTGGGTCTCTTCTATAGATTATTATATGCTTGACAGTATCCAGGACAGCTATCAGATTCCCAACCAATCAAGGGAGAATAGTTAAGTGGAGTGATCAAATATCGTACTATTCTTGCTAGGCACGACTTAGAGTAGGGACAGGGATATTCATTCAACTCTTCACAATCAGAGGTAGGGTTCAGCTCTGCCTTACCTGCTGCTGTCTTCCCACATGTCCCTGAGTCTAATGATCATCTAGACCAGAGGGATCAAACTCTGCAAGAAGCCAAATTAAAATGCTATTAGGAAATATTTAACAAAAATAAAAATTCAATGTAACATAACTAATGTTAATTTATGGTTTTCTAAGACAATATGAGAGCAGAGATCTGTTTTTATAAACCATCTGCTGAGAATACTTCATGAAATGGGTTAGGACGCTAGCAGGGTGACCTAGTTTGGGTGGGATGGTTTTCAGTAGTTAACCATAGTAGTAGTAGTTAGTTTGAAACAACAAGATCAATGAACAACTGGACAAGGAATAGAAGCAAGTAGATCTTGTGCAAGATTAAGTAGAATGTGAGGCACAACCAAGATGGTAGAGGGAAAAATTCACAAATTACCCTACAAATAACTTTAAAATGTTGTCTAAAATCAAATTCGGGAGTAGCAGAACCAATAAGAGGTCAGAGTGAAACAATTTTCCAGCCCATGACAATGCAGGATGTGTGTGGGGGGGGATCTGTCACACTGGTCCCAGAGTATGGCTCAGGTTGTACCCTGCAATGACAGACATTTGAGATAGTCATATCAGCAGCAACAGAAACTTTGGGAGCTCTCAGTCTGGTCAGCTAGAGATTGTAGAAGACCCTTTGCTGGGTCTGTTCAAGTGCAGTTCTGAGTGAAGAGGAACACTAGCACTTATAGTCACAGGGGATTATGGAGTCTGATCAGTTTCCTTTTTTGTCAATATTTTATTTTTCCAAATACATGTTATGAAAGTTTTTCACCATTCAACCATATACATAAGTTACAAAATTTCCTTCCATCCTCCCTTCCTACCCCCTTTAGTGAGGCTAATATTATACATGCACGTTTGCGTTAAACATGTTTACTGATTAGTCATTTTTCAGTATGAGGAATTAGGATTAAAGGAAAGAAATTCATAAGAGATTTTTTTTGTAAAAAAGTGAATGTTCAGACAGAGGCGAGATGGTGTCGTGAAGGCAAGAATTCCCAGAAACTCATTCCCTCAAAACCTCCAAAAGCCATCAAATTATGACTCTAACCAAAATTTAGAGGGGCAGAACCCACAGAAAGACTGCATGATACAATTTCCCAGTCCAAGATAATTTAGACTGGGACTGGGGCTGGAAAAAAGCCTATGAAAGTACAGCCATAGCCTCTGCAAGTACAGCACAGCACAACCAGGCTGAGTGTCTAGATCCCTGGGAACACCTGGGTCCATAGCAGAGGGGGAAATTTCCAGAACTCCTGGCCCAGGACCAACTGGAAGGGTGGTAAGAGAACTCTGCAGCAGGAGAGTGAGCACTGACCTAAAAGCAGCCCTGTGGTGACAACCTGCAGCAGGAATCAGTGGAGCTACCCAGAACTTCCAGAGCTCTCAACTCACAGACCGTAAGGGGGTCTGTGTAGATGGCAGAGGTCTCTCTACTCTCCCTGAGTGTTTGCCCACACTCAGATCCAGGTTACAGTCTGGGCCCCCATACCACCATTGCCAAGCAGGGACCCTCCTCACAGTTCCAGGGCAGAGGGGAGGGCCTGTGGTCATCCACATACCAAAGCACAGGCAAGAGAGCAGTCAAAGTCTCTCATAAGATCTTGGAGGAATTAAGGTCCCTGTGGTTTGTCCCAACCCCTGCCCCAAAGCATTGGAAGTGCATTAACTCAATCATAGACTGAGTAAACAAGCAAACAACAGAAAAAGAATCTGACATAGAAAATTACTTTGGTCCCATGGAAGATTTCCAAGATGACAAAATTGAAGCTTCTATACCCAAAACCTCCAAGAGAAATAGAAAATGGGGTCAAGCTATGGATTAACTCAAAAAAGACTTTGAAAAGTACTTAAAGGAAGTAGAGGAAAAAATTGGGAGGAGAAATGAGAGTGAAGCAGATGAATCATGAAAACCAAATCAGCAGCTTGTTGAAAAAAAAAACAAAAAAAATGCTGAAGAAAATATGTTAAAAACCAGTTTAGGCCAAATGGAAAAAGAATGCCTTAAAGAAGAATGCCTTAAAAAGCAGAACTGGCCAGCTGGAAAAGGAGATAAAAAAGCCTCTCTGAAGAAAATAACTCCTTCAGCAGAAAGGAACTAAAGGAAACTGATGACCTCACGAGAAATCAGGAAGAAATAAATGTAAAAAAATATTTAAGAGAACCAA